>NC_069386.1:106580833-106884166 GCF_027475565.1 Acinonyx jubatus | reverse complement strand
GATCTCAAAGCTCACGAGGCTGAGCCCTGCATCCGGCTCACTGTCGTCAGCAAAGAGCCCAATTTAGATCTTCTGTCCCCCCACCCCACCCCGCTCTGTCCCTTTCCTGTTTGCACTCTCTCTCTCAAAAATAAATATTTTTTTAAAAATTGCCGGTATTCCTCCACTTATATTCCATCGCAAAGAAATATCTCCTATATCTGCCAGAGAATATCTACTGTTCTTCTATCTCGTTTTGATAAAATGTTAAAAACAGAATTCCTTACTAAGAAAAAAATTGAAATCTCAATCCCTTCCATATTGTCAAAATGATATCACCCATGGAATTTATCTAAAGTGCTTAAAGATTATTAAATTCAGATTGTTCAGGGGCACCTGGGTGGCACAGTTGGTTGAGTGTCTGACTCTTGATTTAGGCTCAAGACATGATCCCAGGGTCATGGGATCGAGCCCTGTGTTGGGCTCCATGCTGAGAGCACAGACTGTTTAAGATTCTCAATCTCTCTCTCTCTCTCTCTCTCCCCCTCTTCTCCTCTCCCCTGCTCACACAGTAAAATAAAAAAAAGAAAAAAATAAATTCAGATTGTTCAACATATATGATGATCCACCAACCCTAATAAAAACTAAGCTGAGCTTTCTATAAATAGCAAAAGCAAGTTCTGTAGTACCCAATTCCAGTGCTAAGAGAGGACAGACCTCTCTGAGTTGCCACTCGGAAGTGCTGTATCAGTGAAAATGCTCCATTTTCAGCTGAATTGTTCTTTGTGAATAACTGACTTTTCTGGGAATTAAAGACACTTTAGTAGGCATGCCTCAGAGTGTACAGCCTGAATCTGTATGGCCTCATTGTGCCAGTAGGACATGCTGGGAGACTGGAAAAATTTAGATTGTCAGAATTCCTGGAGTATCTACTTTCTGGATTCCTTTGGCAGCTAAAGGGCAGAATAAGAGCCAGGGTTAGAACAGTATTCTAGGCATGACTGAATTCATATTCATGCCATTATGTAAAGATCAATTTGTTCTTTATTGCTTAACTAGAGCAGTAATTAGGAAAAGAAAGAATCTCTATAAACCTTATCAGAAGGTATATTAAATAATGCATTGGGATAGCCTTTCTGTATTCATAAGAGGCTTCAAACCTCTTACATTGTATTTAAAATAAACTGAAGTCATTAGTTATGTAAGCATCTATCTGAAAACATTATAGAGCCCATAATGTGTTCTTAGCACAGCCCTGGTGGCTCCTATGTTCCCTGCTATCAAGGGGCTTACAGTTTCATTGGGTAAGTAGCACTGACCCTTCCCTCCCCAAACAAGACTTACATCTGTATAGTGTCCATAATATGTGTATACACCAAAGAAAAGGAGGTCGATGAGTTAGAGAGGCAAGAGAAAAATGATATTCAATGATGAAGATACTATTCTAAAACGCAGACTCCCAAAATATAATGTACCTAGACAGAAGACCAGGAATTTAGAATTTTTTCAAAAAATGGAAATTCACAAATTGGAATAATAATGATAGGTAACATTAACCAACAGTCAGTATTGTGAAGCAGTTAAGACTATGGATTCAGGAACCATATACAGAGATGAAATTTTCAGTTATACCATGTAGCCAAATTAAATGGTCTCTCTGTGCCTAAGGTTCATCATTTCTAATATAGGAATAACAGTACCAATTTTATAGAAGAATTACGTGAAAATTAACTGTATTAAAATACATATATAAAATAGTATCTGGCTCAGAATTAAGTGTTCAGAAAATGTGAGTTGTTTTTAATATTAATTGAGCACTTACTTTGTTCCCGTCATGAATTTAAGCAATTTGCATCTTTTATCTCATTCAATATTTACAAAGACCTTATGAGGCTTAGATGAGGAAATAAGAATAAAGAGATAAAGCAAATTTCCAAAGTTATTAAAGTACAAGTGCCTAAAGAAAGACATGGGCCTAGGCCGTTTGAATCCATACCCCATGCTATTAACTGCTATGCTATGCCCAAGCTTTTTAACTGCATCACTTCTTCCTGCCAAGTACCATTTTGTCCTAAGGACAGCATAGCTACAAAATATGAAACAATTAGTTCTTACAGATACAATCATCACTGATGATACTCTCATTCAAAAAAACAACAACTACTTGTATAGCTAGATTTCTGTTGGTAACATAAATATTCAAGTTGCAAACTATCCTACTTTGGGTTAATTCCACACTTGTTTAAATCTATTAAGGGTATATAGGCTATTATGTAAAAATTGGGGTGTTCCATTTTTGCAAAAGATAAATATTAGTTTATTTAAATATCTACTTATAGCCTATGTTTTATAAAGAAGGAATTCTTAAATGTCTGTCACATTGGAACAAGATTTTGGTCAGAACTCATCAGGATAGAAGTTCACCTAGATAATAGGGGATCACATCCCCTAGCCAAATACATCAGAGGTCATACCCAAGGGAGGCAAAGGAAAGGGTGAGAAGACATATTTTGAAGTCCATATAGGAGCTACAGTCAGAAGGTTAGCCAAAGTAGGCAGGAATAGAATCCTACTGAGTCCATGAAAATACCCCATCAACTCTGTTCAGAAACTGGAAGCAGCTGTGAGAACTAAAGAAAAAGGCAAGGTTAGAGGAACTACAGCAGGGTTAATAAATAACCATACAGCAAGAACAAAGCCCCAAATTCTGAACAATATAACATCATATTCTAGCTAAATGATGAGCCTAAGGTCACAGTAAAAGCCATCACTGATTTGACTATCATGGGGAGTAAAGAAGCAAATAGAACCAGTGATCCCAATGGGGCTAAGATGAAATAAAGCAAGTGTCCTCTAATTCCATCTAAGGTATTCTAGTGTGGAAAAATGGGGGGAAAGGATTAAAACACATGGGGAGTATATCTCAATAAAGTGGGAAACAGTAAACAAAACAATGAAAGCATATGTTGACATATGAGCTCATAAAAAAATAAATCATGATGCAGCATTTTCACAAATGTACTGACTTTCAAATAATTAACTTTCAAACAGCCAGTGCGTCTATATGTTATATTTGCAAAAGACCTTTCACATGCCACATTTTTGCTTTTTTTCCATCCATGATGAAATGTTTTAGGCTCTTCCATGATGGCAATGGCTGCCTCTAAGTAATTCAACTTTGGAATCTTCACCACTTCATTTTTCAGCAATAATTGTACAAATAATGATTATTCTGCACTTTGATATTATTCATTTATAAAATGAGTAGAAAAATAAAATGTTCGGTACTGGAAATTAAACCTTTAGAGGTCATGAATTTATTATGCGTGAGAGAAAGATGGAAATACTATTAGGTACGTAAGAAATGCCAAAACTACAGTTTATTTTCTTTTAATTTTTTAATGTTTATTTATTTTTGAGAGAGAGAGAGAGAGAGCGCGCAAACGTGGAGGGGGGCAGAGAGAGAGAGGGAGACATAGATTCTGAAGCAGGCTCCAGGCTCTGTGCTGTCAGCACAGAGCCCCATGTGGGGCTCGAACTCACAAACCGTGAGATCATGACCTGAGCTGAAGTCAGATGCTTAACCAACTGACCCACCCAGGCGCCCCAAACAAACCTTTAGTTTAATTTGCAAATTAAGGATTTTGTCTTCATTTTCCAGATGAAAAACCCTCAGCCCTTCCTTCTCCACTCATCCCTATCTTGTGGCCCTTTCTCCAACAGACATGCACAATCAAGTTAACTTTCTCATACTCCAGAGACAGTCTGAAATATTTAAAAACCATTATTCATAAAATTTGGGAATGGTCTATAATTCAACCAATGAACACGTACACACGCACACATACACATGCACAGATTATGTCAGAATTACTAACAGTTGCCCCTATTTCCGACTCTGAGTCATAAAAATAACTTTAGACATGAGCTTCAAAATGTATGGTTATCAGTAATAAATTATTCCAGAGTCTCAGTGGTTAGTTTCACAGTATTTCATTAACATAAACTTTCTGTGATCACTTGAATAAGCCTTATCGCTATCTCTACTGTTGGCCTCTCTGAGAATAAAGAGAAACCTAAGATTTTATTAATCTTTTTATGAATTTAATATGAGAAATCATATTTTTCAAATGAATACATAGTAATTACATTGTCAGGTATAATGCCCTCTGTTTTATAAATAGAAAGGAAACTGGTAAAGATGACTAAACACTCAGACCTTGAAACTGAGCTGTGGTAGGAAGTCAGGAGAATTAGATGAACTTGATTCCTCTTGAATCAAATGAATACAACCTTTGAATCCGCTGGTGGAAAGCATAGTATTGTACACCCTTTTAGTTTTAATTCATTTGGAAGTTCTAGGAGTATTTTCTACTCATAGCCAGCCCTTTCCTGTTAGATTGTGTTGAGCCAAACCCACTGGAGCTAGTTAATACAGTTATAAAGATCTAAATGTTCTAGCCAGTTGAGTCATCCTGCTTGATGAAAAACCAAAGGACTCACGAGCCATTCCTGTTACTGATTCATGATGTAGTTTCTCAATTAGTGAAAACCCAAAGCCACATAGAGTAGTTAATTCTATTACTGATGTTAAAAATTGAATTAAAGGAGAGTTTGAGAAAATTCTTAGTTGTGACTCTTCTGGACCAGAAGGGTAAACCAGAACTGAGCCTAGGAATAGAACATATTTATGGCACAGGCATACCTACATTAGAGGTTTCCTAGGAAGCTAAAATTGAGCCCCAACTCCATCATAAGGCTCAGGCTTGCCATTATAATTTGTAATGCATTATAATGTCCTCACTACACTTCTAATGGTGTGAACTAAGATGTGTGTCTATGATTCCCCTTGCTTATTTCTGGTTAAACAACAGACACAAAATCCAAACAGTTTTTAGCAATATCATTATAATATAAATTAAAATAATAGCAGCTAACATTTTTAGAGCTTACTCTATGTCAAATGCTGTTCTAGGAACTTTATGTCTTTGAGAAAAGCACTATTACTAATAAGCTCATTTTACAAAGGAAAAAATATGACACAGGTAAGTAACTTGCCTAAAAGGATGCAATTAGTAAGTTGCAAACCAGGATTTGAATTTAATAAAATTTGGCTCTTGAGATACAGTGTCTTACCCACTGTGATATATTGGGTTAAGGACTGCTGCCTTCTTTATACCTCTACCCAAATCAAACACCAACATAGGTGAACTCAGTTTCTAAGGGAAACACTTATCAAAAGCTATGTCTTCCTCAGTTCTACTAGTCTTCACATCAGCTATTTACCTTTTTAGCTTTCTCCTCCCTTGACTAAACCCTAGACATCACTGTCACCTAGAACTTCTGTGCCTCTATAAACCCAACCTAAAAACACTACCGAATCACAGTATCAGCTGATTTCTCTCTCTGTTGCTTATACATTTATTTAACTGATCCTGATTCTTCTGCTGTTACCCTGTTTATTTCCTTTCTACTTTCTGTCTTTATTCATCATATTCTTTATGGTTCATCACCTCACACTTAATTCCCTCTCATTACTCTCCCAGTAAAACTTTGGCTGTGAACCAATGCAGCCTTCCTCTGATCCTGCACATGGACAACTGAGCACAGATGAAGCTCTTTACCTCAGACTCTCTAAGCTTATAGTCTTCTGACTTTCCTTCTGTCTGCTTGCTCCTTCTGTCTCCTCTTGAGGGTTTCCTTGACAACTCCTCTCACTGCTCTGTGCATTCTTGAGTCACCTCACCAACTTTTACTATTGTATTTATTAAGGTAGGCTAAAATACTGTAACATGTAGACCACACAACGTAGGGCTCAAACACAATAGAGTTTATTTCTCATATAATAGTCCACAGTGAGTATTTCTGGTAAGTTGGAAGACTTTTTTTCATGGAGAGATTCAAGAACTCAAATGCAACAGTCTTGTGAATCTAATATCCCCTAGGGCCTTGGCATTGTTTGCTCCCATTGAGCTAAAAGGGAAAGAGAACAGGGAGAAGGCATGCCAGCTTCTTAAAAGCTTTGGTTCGGGAACAATACACGTTATATTCACTCATATCCTAATGGTCATCTAGTTACAGTGACACACCCCACTGAGAAAGAAACTGAGAAATGTAGTACAAGTTGTCTATCAAAATGAATTTCTAATGAACACCCCCAGCAGTATCTATCACACCATACTGATATATTGCTGAATCCAAAATATTTTTCTCCAGCCCATACAGCCAAGTGTTAACTGACCTCTCTATTAGGAGGGTCTCATTAGTATTTCCAACTCAACCTACTTAAAACCAAACTCACTAGCTTACTATGTAAAACTGCTCTTATCATATGTTCACCATTTCAATAAATCATACAGCCATAAAACTGGGAGTAATCTTGACTCCTCTCTTTTTCACTTCTTACCCAATAGCTCAGTCTTATCAATTCTGTATCTTTTTTTCCTTCCAGCTTTATTGAGTATAACTGGCAAATAAAATTGCATATAGAGTATACAGCTTCATGATTTGATTTGATAAATGTATACACTGTGAAATGGTTGCCACAAGGAATTTAATTCACACATCTACCACCTCACATACTTAGCTTTTTGTATGTCTGTGTGGTAAGAATGCTTAAGATCTGTTCTGTTAACAAATTTCAAATATACAATACAGTATGATTAACTACAGTCACCATGCTATAATTAGATCCCCAGAATTTATTCATCTAATAGCTGCAAGCTCATGCCCTTTGACCAAACATCTTCCTATTTCTGACATCCCAAGTCCCTGGCAACTATCATTCTATTCTATGTTTCTATGAGTTCACTTTTTTTTTTTTTTTTTTTTTTTTGCTACATGCCACATATAAATTAAATAATACAGTGCTTATCTTTCTACCTTTCTGTGTCTGGCTTATTTCACTTAATATAATGTCCTCTAGGTCCATCCATGTTGTTGCAAATGGCAGGATTTTGTTTAAGGCTGAATATTCTGTGTGTGTGTGTGTGTGTGTGTGTGTACACTAACATTTTATTTATCCATTCATTTGTTGATGGACACTTACGCTATTTCCATATCTTGGCTATTGGGAATAATGATGCAGTGAACATGGGGGTGCTGGATAATTTCAAATGACCTGTGTCTAAATTTGCTGCCTCTTTCTTCCGATTGATCAAGTCTGCTATTGATGCTACTGATGCTCTCTACTGAATTTTCCATTTCATTTGTTGTATTCATCAGCTCCAATATTTCTGTTTTGGTTCCTTTTGATGATTTCTATCTCTTTGTTAAAGTCATTGTTTTGTTCAGGTATTATTTTCTTGAGTTTGTTGAATTGTCAGTTTTTGGTTTTGTTTTTTTTTTTTTGTAGCTAACAGAGCTTCCTTAAAACAACTATTTTGAATTCTTTATAGGACAAATTGTATATCTCCAATTCTTTGGGATCAGTCTCTAGGAAATTATTGTGTTCCTTTCATGGTGTCATGTTTGCTTAATTTTTTCCTGTTCCTTGAAGTCTTCTATTGTTGTCTTTGCAGTTCAAAAAGCAATCACCTCCTTTAGTCTTTGCTGACTGGCTTCAGGAAAGAAATGCTTTTAACATAATTTCTACCAGGGATTCTGAGGCCTCTTGGATCTCTTCTAAGAATGTGCCTGCACCACACTTCTTGTTCTCTTTTTGAGGGCAATTCTTATGAATGTATGCATTTTCCCAATCCCACAAAACCAGGCTTAGTGATAAGAGCCTCCTATTTGTTTGTCCTAGGACACTGCCCGGAAATGCTCATTTGTATGCTTTTTCCCCAGTTCCACAGTGTCAGATCAGCTTCCTTCTCATGCTCACTAGGCATCTGCAAAGGCTTGTACTTGCTGTCCACATGGGTTCATGTAGGAAGCTGGTCATGTTGGGAGTGTACAGGTGAGGTGCAGGGACCACTGGAGGTGTCCATGGGCCAGTTGGGAGCGTGACACGTGAGGTACCTCAGCAGCTTATGTGCGGCTTTCCTGAAGGAGTTTGCAATTGGTTTAGTAGGATCCACATTCCTTAGATGATTTCTAAGTGTTGACTGTTGTGCTGAAAGCCTCTGCCAGACCCTCCATCATGTAGAAAATCTGAGTACATTGCATGGGGGTGAAAAATAAGTGGGTCTCTTCAGCAGTGTCCCATACAGCTGAGGAAGCTGGGTACTCACTCACTTAGTGCACTCTCACTTTCCATCGTGGGAGAAACTGGGGGGCCAAGGGAATGTCTCTTGGCACTAAGCTGTGCCTCCTCAGTGGTAGGGTGATGTGAGTAAAGTGAAATGTTCTTAACCTCTTTAATGCATCTAGTCTCAGATTTTTTTCTCTAACGGGTTGCTGGAACTTCTCCACTAGACCCCCAGACTCTCACAAAGGTACTCTAATCTGTGGGTGATTGTCAAAATCAATGTTTTGTGGAAAGATTATGGTACAAAACTTATTTTGCCATCTTGCTGATGCCACTCCTTAATTCTACCTCTTCACCAATGCTGTGCTCACTCTACAGCTGAAGTATTATCATAGTTTCCTGATTCTCTGATTTAGTCACTCCCTATTTTACCTGTCCTATTCCAAATTACCTAACATACCAATATGATTATGCTACTTACAAGCTTAACTGTCATTAACGGTTCCACTTCTGAGGATAAAATACAGACTTCTTAGTCCTGAACCCTTATTAATCCTCTCAGAACTTCAGTTAGCTAACTTTTCACCAGATTGTAAAGAACCAGGTCTAATTTGCTTACCTTTGTATCACCAGAACTTACTACCACAGGTAGCTTAATAAATACTTGTTAAATAAATGAATGAAAGATCTTCAGAATGCTTTCTCTGACCTTCATGTCCTGATTAGTTCACTCATCATTTGTCTGTATTTCCATAGCAGCTCCTGTCTACTCTTCTAATAGTACTTATCACATACACTTATCTGTTTGACTTCCATACTTGAGCTTTTTTTGGGGGGGGGTAACAATTTTTTTCTTTTTTAATATAATTTATTGTCAAGTTGGTTTCCATACAACATCCAGTGCTCATCCCAACAAATGCCCTCCTCCCTGCCCATCACCTACTTTCCCCTCTCCCCTACCTCCCATCTACCCTTAGTTTGTTCTCAGTCCTTAAGAGTCTCTTATGATTTGCCTCCCTCCCTCTCTGTAACTTTTTTTTCCCCCTTAGACTCCCCCATGGCCTTCTGTTAAGTTCTTCAAGATCCACATATAAGTGAAAACATATGGTACCTGTCTTTCTCTGCCTGGCTTATTTCACTCAGCATAATACCCTCCAGTTCCATCCACATTGCTGCAAATGGCCAGATTTCATTCTTTCTCATTATTTGCAAATGGCATACTTGAGCTTTAAGTTCCTCAAGAGCAGATACAGTGTAATTTATTATTTTATTTCTAATTATATAATGGTTCTTTACATACAGTAGATTCTCAGGTGTTGAGTAGATGAATGAATGGACAATTGTTTCAGCTAACAGAAAGTAAATCTAGGATGTTTTCTAGGAGGTGAATATTGCTTATAACTGATTTTTGTTTAGTTAGAAAGAGACTCTTATTTATAAGAATTGCAAGGGACATCAATTCTCATGAAAAAAGCTAATTACCCTAGGAATTGCACTTCCCGGGGGGGTGGTGCAGATAGTGAGAGTCATGTGTAATGATTCTGTGTGGAAGTAATATGATGCAGAGAAGGTCTAAATGAATGGGGAATAGCATAATTTCAGGGATGCTGCATATGGTTGGCAGGTGGTACATAGCAAAATTCCAGAGGTAGTTTTTCAGATAGATAATGGCATGCACATAGATATGTGGAACTACATAGTTTGAGTGTCCTGATGGTGAAGAGCTCTATGGAGAAAATGAAAGATTCTTAAAGTTATGGATGAGAAATTATGGAGAAAGAGATATATAGAGTATTTTTAGGAATTCTTATTACATGATGTACTGTGTAAAATTCTTGTGACACTCTTCAGGATACAGTAAAATTCTACAATATTCTTCACAGCTTTAAGAACCAGACAAATAATCCTTTAAATGGACATATTGACAATGGGCTATGAGAGCTCTGGGGTTTATTTAGGTAACACTTGCCTAGACAATTAAACATTTGAATAATTGCTACCAGGGTAGTTTGAAATGTCATGTTTTTTATTCTTAAAAAATTTTATAAATATAGCCTTATTAGAAAAACTCTACATAAAATGCTTTGATCATCCATTTATTTATTTACAAGGCAGGATATTTGATGTTTGAGAGATCAGATGGTAGATTAGAGATGGTTATGTTACTAAAGAATTTTATAATCAATTGGGAGAGATTCCACATTACCACATAACATTACCATATTATAATTTAGATCAGGATCGGTACCATAGGGGATGAATAAACCAAGATTATGGGAATTCAGCAGAAGGAAAAAAAGTTGTTATGGCCAGAGTGAGGAAGTTTAATGAAGGAGATACTATCTGAGCTTTATTTTAATGAATGGATGGAATTAGGGCAGGCAGAAATAGGAGAGGAGTACAGTTTAGGATTCCTGACTCCATCCACCACAGGGAGTGTCCATCACAGGAAGTGAAAACTAACCTCCATTGAGATCTTAATACCTTTTTCTTTTTTTACCACCAAAAATCAGCTATTCTCTCATCGACCTCATGCCAACATCTAGCTGCTGAATGATCCAAAATACAGGATACAAAATATAGAATAAGATCCAAATTTTCCAAAATATAGTATAGGAAATCAGAGAAATGTTTAAGACACTGATTATCCAGGGCTTAGGGAACTGAAATAAAAATGAGTTTGCCTTGGATTAGTAATATAGAAACATTAAATAAAAGTTACTCTAAAAAAGAAGAAATACAGAAAAATGCATTGGAATATGTTTTATCTATTGTATCTTTAAATCATATCATCAGAAGTGGAATGAAATAAATCATAGAGTACCTTTAGGCAAGAAAAATAAAGAAAATGATAAAATTGTTGTAAAATAATTCCTTTGGCTTACAATTCCAACTGGAAAATAAGCACTTGAGCCAATAAAATCCAGTAGTATCTTCTTAAGTATAGGAAGGCATAAAGAAGCCCAGATGTATGATAACATTTGTTCACAGTGTTATAAAGAGATTTCACCTCAACAAAAGGTAAACACACACACACACACACACACCCCTAAAAAATGAGAGATCCAACAGCCAGACTGAAAGAATGAGAGCTATTTTCCATTATTTAAAGGAAAATATAGGCAAATTAAAACATTACCAGAATGAATCAATATTGCGTGTTTTATAGAATGCATATATATTTTGTTGGCTGATACCATTAAAGTGTTCCACAGGAATGATGGGAAATAGAGATCATGGGTCTAACACAAAGATCATTTGAAATATTATGTAGTTACTTATTTTGACTCATCCATGTATTAAATATTTTCCAGAGTGTTGACCAACTAGCAAAACTTATTGAACTAAGTGCCTTATTCATTCTAGGGCACCTCTTTACTGACTGCAGAGTAGTGAGGAAGGAATAGCCAGGAGGCAATAATCAACCTAAGATATTCTTGAAGGCACATTACCATTTTTTTTTGCACTTTGAAAATAAGGGTTATGCAGAGTTATAAGATATTCTGGGTCTAAGCAGTTACAGAGAAGCCTTTCATACTCTTTGAAAATTGTAAATAAATCACTCTACAACCCCTGTCTGAGAAAAGCATGGGTGCTTGTAAAAACGACGATGTGCATCCATTAGTGAGAAAAACAAGGTAGCAGAAGTCTAGAGCCATTCTGAGTTTAGTTTGTTTTCAAGTATCCCCCTTTTGAAATCAGCTTTAGTGAAGTATGATTTACATAAATACAGTTCTAAAGTATATAGTCAAGTGCCCTGAAAAATGTGAAGTCTTCTGAGCAAGTGCTTTTAAACACTAACCATGTACAATTAGTGGCTCTAAGTTTATACTGATAGCAATAGCATGAAAGAGAACTGAAATGTATTGAACACCTAATTCTTCTCTTATGGCTTCACATTTATTAGTTCATATCCTAAGAACAATTTTCTGGAAGAGATTATTATTCTCATTTTAATTAGTTTTAAAAATGGGGTCACAGAATACATGAATAACTTGTCCAAATTACCCAGATAGTAAGGTGGGATGGAGCATGATCTCAATCCAGACCTATCTAGCTTTAAGACCACTGTTTCTTTGTTTATGCCATATTACCCGCTGATGCACCCTGGTCACCACATTCATGCAAACACATTCTCCCCAGTTCTCATAGGAGCCGAATTTTCAAAGAGTTTAAGCAAGGAGTGAGCACGGGACCACAGTGATTTCTTGGTGAAGGAGCTTAGGAAAAAGGAATACGGAAGAATGGAACTGAGAATGTGGCGCTGCCTGTGAATGGTTGGTCCAGGAGGTGACAGCGCATTAGGAGTGATGTGTAGCAGAGAAGGCTGTGGTGGGGGATAGCTTTTATTCACTAAATTTAATTGAGATAGAACTAGGCTTTCTGAGCCTGCTAGTGAGTGCATAAAGGAGCAGAATTTTCAAGGACTTTAACTCCTTGAGACACAGAAGGAAAGTGGAAGCATGTTCAAGTCTTTCTTATGTTAGTACTAAGCAGACGACTGTACCAGAAATGGAAAAATAGACATCAAAGAGATGAGCTGAATCCATTCTCCTTAACCCATTACTCAATCATCCTATGCCAATGGAAAATGAGTTACAGTAATATGTCAAAAATACTTAAAAATATAAAACAGACATTAGAGTATAGAGAGGTATGAATGCTTCCATTTTTAATGTGAATCTTGGACTTATGAAGATATTAAACATGTATCTGCAAATGAATTTGGATTTCTTTCCTAGTTACATTTTATATTAAGTGGTACCAAATGTCTCTAGCAGCTTTCAGCTAATTTTATATTATAGGCTGAATTAATAAGTGCATGACATGGCCACATGGGTAGTTATATAGTTAGTAATAGAATACTAAGAATTTGGATCAAGAGACCTTGATTTTATTCTATCATTTGCTGACCTAATATGCAGTGGATTATCATCCATCTAAAATTACATGAAAAGCTCAAGCCTTTAGTTGTATTCAATTTCCAGGATTTTTTTTCTCAATTTTAGATTGAATGGAAACCTAAATTTGAGGTCTTCAATGAAGACAAGCATAATATGATGTTGCATATCTTACTATCTGAGCACTAACCATTTTAGCTACTTCCTACGCTCAGATAACTATATTTGTCTCCAATTTATATTCAAATGACACTCCTATGTCTGCCTATCTTCACCTATATAATACAACATGGACTGTCAAAAATACTCAGTTGATTTCAACTAGAAGTAAAATTATCCCTGTTTTCAGATTATATGAGCTTACATATAGAAAACTCTAAAGATTCTACCAAAAAATTATTAGAACTAATCAACAGATTCAGGAAAATTATAGGATACAAAATCAATTCACAAAATGCAGTTGCATTTCTACACCCTAATAACAAGCTACCCGAAAATTAAGAAAACAATCTCATTTATAATAGTATCAAGAAGAATAAAATACTTGGGAATAAATTTATTTAGCAAGGTGAAAAACTTGTACACTGAAAGACAATACATCAATGAAAGAAACTAAAGAAGATGCAAATAAATGGACAGCTATTCCATTTTCATAGGCTGGAAGACTTAATATACTTTGTTAAAACATTAACACTACCTAAAATGATTTAAAGATTCAATGCTATCTTCATTAAAACCCTGATGGTATTCTTGATTATGAATGAATATCCAAAATATATATATGGAATGACAAATCAATGACCAAAAAATACAAATAATCCAAGTAAAAATGGGCAAAGACTTAAACAGACATTTCTCCAAAGAAGACAAAAAGACAACAAGTAAATAAAAAAGATGCTCAACATCACTTACCATTAGGGAAATGCAAATCAAAACCACCAGATATCACACTTCACACTTGCTAGGATGGCTATAATCATTTTTTTTTAAAGATTACAAGTGTTAGCAAGGATATGGAGAAAGGAAACCTTTGTACACTGTGGGCACCTCTAATGGTTTAGTCACTACAGAAAACAGTATAGAGTTTCCTCAAAAAATTAAAGATAGAATGACCATATGACCAAGCAATCCCACTTCTGAGTATGCAACCAAAAGAACTGAAATCAAAATTTTGAAGAAATATCTGCACTCGCACCTTCTATGCAGAATTTTTCACAATAGCCAAAATATGGAAATGACCAAAGCACCCACTGATGGATGACTGGATAAAGAACTGTGATTTATACATACAATGGAATATTATTCAGCATTAAGAAAAAAATGAAATGCTACCATATGTGACAATATAGAGGAACCTTGAGGACACCATTCCAAGTGAAATAAGCCAGATACAGAAAGACAAATACTGCGTGATTCCATCTAGATACCTGAGGTATTAAAAAGAGTCAAACTCACAGAGAATAGAATGGTGGTTGCCAGGGGCTGAGGGGAAGGGGAAATGAGAATTCATAAAACAAGTTCTAGAGATTTGTTGGAAAACATAGTGTCTAAAGTTAACAATACTGCATTGCAAACTTAGAAGTTTGAGTGTAGATCTCATATTAAGTGTTTTTCCTACGATAAAAAAAATTAAAAAGAAACATAGTGTTCTTAGTATAAATTAAAAAATCCAACTCTTTTATAAAACTAAGCATGCAGGGACCATATGATCTACAAATTACATTCTTGGACATTTATCCCAAATAAATAAAAAACTATGTGTACACACATACACACACACACACACACACACACACACACACACACACACACACTGTACAAGAATGTTGACTGCAGCTTTATTTGTAATAGCCTGAACCTGGAATTTAAAAAGGTGCCTTTCAGCAGGTGAAAAGCTGTAGTACACTCAAACCATGCACTATTACTCAGCTATTAAAAGAAACATGCAATAACTTGATGACCCTCCAGGGAATTATGCTGACTAGAAAAGAGAAATCTCAGAGGGCTACATATCATGATTCAATTTATATAATATTTTGAAATGATACCATTTTAGAAATGAAGGACAGATTAGTGGATGGCAGGGTTTGTGGCTGCATGGTGGACAGAAGGAAGGTAGTGGATTATTTAAGGACATACATGGGATTTCGGGGTATAGAAACTGTTCAGTATCTTTACTCTGGTAGTGGATATACAAAGTTATGCAGGTGATAAAACTATATATAACTTAATACACTTGCACATGTGCACACACACCAGTAAAACTGGGAAAATCTGAATAAAATCAGTGTATCATTATCCTGGTGTGATATTATACTATGGTTACAGTTATATAGTATTGTACAACTAACTGTAGTGCTATAATTATAAAGTATCATTATCCTGCCTGTGATACTTTTTTTTAATGGTCATTTGTTTTTAAGAGAGACAGACAGACAGACAGACAGACAGACAGACATAGTGGGAGTGGGGAAGGGGCAGAGAGAGAGGGAGACACAGAATCCAAGACAGGCTCCAGGCTCTGAGCTGTGAACACAGAGTCCCACCCAGGGCTCGAACTCATGGAGTGTGAGATCATGACCTGAGTCAAAGTCAGATGCTTAACCAACTGAACCACCCAGGTGCCCCATCCTGCTTGTGATATTATATTCTAGTTACATAGTGTCACAGAACCAGCTATAGTTACATACCGTCATTATCCTGGTTGTGATATTATACCATAGTTTTGCAAATGCTATCATTGGGGAAACAGAATCTCTGCATTACTTCTTACAATTGTATGTAATGCTACAATTATTAAATAAAAATTTCTTTAAAAATATCTTTTTCTAAAAAAATGTTATAAAAATGTATTAAACATATTTCAGGGGCACCTGGGTGGCTCAGTCAGTTAATTGTTCGACTTCAGCTCAGGTCATGATCTCACAGTTGGTGAATTCGAGCCCCACATTGGGCTCTATGCTGACAGCTCAGAGCCTGGAGCCTGCTTCAGATTCAGCCTGCTCTGTCTCTCTCTGTCTCAAAAATAAATAAAAACATTTAAAAAAATTAAAAAAAACATATTTCAAACACATGCAAACATATGACACAGGTAAAGAAATCTTTAGCTCTTCATATGCCTAATAGGTAAATTGAAAAACACCAAGTAATTGTGATGATACCTAAATCGCCAAATCAAGTCAAGTGTGCTAGTCATTTTTCTTACTATGTCATAGAGTGGGTTTAAAGAGTTAGCTTCTGCCCAAGTATCAGAGCTTTAATATGAGGGATACAAAACTTCAAGAATAACATTTAAGATGAATTGCCCTGCAGCCATAGCACTAAGCATTTAGCAGTGACATGGGATGTTGTTACATTAGGTCTTTAAAATTTCCAATAAGCCCCTTTACAACAGAAAGAATCTCTCAAACTACATTATTTAACTTTCAACACAATAAAAGCTTAGCAATTAGAAATAAATCTTCCAGTCAAAACAGAAGAACATAGGGGAAGGGAAGGTAAAATAAAATAAGATAAAAACAAATAGGGAGCCAAACGTAAGAGACTCTTAACTATAGAGAACAAACAGGGTTGAGGGAGGGAGGAAGGTGGGGAATGGGCTAGATGGGTGATGGACATTAAGGAGGACACTCCTTGGGATGAGCGCTGGGTGTCATATGTAAGTGATGAATCACTGAATTCTACTCCTGAAACCAATACTGCACTATATGTTAACTAACTTGAACTTAAATAAAATCTTGGAAGAAAAAAAGTCTACTCAAAATTTGAGGATCTTGAGGGTTGTCAGAGATCAGCTCTAATTTAAAACAAAAAAATAAGGCATGCTATTCACCAAAAGATCTTTTAAAATATATAATAACTGCACTTCCAAGCTTCTTAGTTTGTGGCATTATTTCAGGCCTTCATGACCACAGAAAATGGTACATAAAATGCCTTTCATAAAGTGGCCACTGAAGAAGTGCTAAATGTCTTTTTTTTTTTTTCTTAAACTCCAATCTGCCAATCAACGAAGATGAAAACAGAAGTGGAATATGCTTCTCCCAGAAAGAAGGGGAGTGATTGGTGTCAGGGAGTAACTTAAATGCGCCTTGTTTTTTATTTTTTATTTTATTAAAATTTTTTTTTAATGTTTATTTCTGAGAGAGAGAGACAGAGCATGAGATGGGGAGACACAGAATCCAAAGGAGGGTCCAGGCTCAGAACTGTCAGCACAGAGCCTGACCTGGAGCTCGAACTCACAAATCACAAGATCATGACCCAAACTGAAGTCTGACGCTTAACCAACTGAGCCATCCAGATGTCCCAAATGCACCTTGTTTTTAAAAGAACAGTTCAGTTGAAAGCTGAAGAGCCCCGGTAATAACAAGTCCTTATGCTCTAGCACTGTTGCTTGGCTGCTGAAGAAGCTACATAACAAGACACATCCGGTTCAAAGGCAGTGCCTTCTCAACAAAAATTTCCATTAAAAAATTCAGTCCTCTTGTTTAACAAGTCTGCTGACACATCTGCTGACCTGTCCTAACTACATTAACTATAAGCCATATTCACCCCTGCCCCTGTTCCTACCCCTAGTCTTCCCTTCAAACAAATGGTTCCTTTCATCACAGACAAGCTTTGAAAATTTTGTTTTTCTTGATACAGATCACTTTGCTCTGTCAAACTGTAAATCAACTTAAAACAAAGCACCATCTCTTAACCTGGATTTCACATCCATGACTTATTTTTGCCTAATGGAATATTCAAATGCTGCATGGATTATGTAGATCATGGCCATTAATTTTACCTGTCAAATATTCTAGCGGTTAGAATTTGTGTGGAAGAAAAAAAAATTCCTGAACATTGTTTTCTACTGTATTGCATATTTTGTGAGTTTAGTAATTAAGCTCTATTCAGGTTGCTATAAACACTTCTTTTCAAATATAACCCTCCAAAAGAAAGATAATGATCAAAGGGGGTGAAAGGCAGGCTTTTCCCAACTGTTCACTGAACCCATCTCCAGGTTTATTAATGTGATATACATTTTCACATATCACTGTGAGTGAAAAGTTCTCATAATATTAAATAACAATGGTCACTCTAGGTGTTTTCCCTGGCTTCACAATAAAGCAGTGTCCTTACTGATATTAAATCCGCCCTCCCCCCACCCTGCCATATACAAGTCTCTGAAGTGGACAGTCTTGGTTCTAGAATGATTCTGAAATGATGTCATTAAAGTTAACCTACAAGCCTCAGCAGCTGTGATTCTGATGATTCAGAAAAGAAATGTGAATACAAGTAAATACAAGAGAAATCACAGACCTGGATTTTACAGTCTCCTAGCCTGATGAGCTTTTCCAGAGGATGTGGAAACTGCAAACCGAAATATTTATTGAAGGGAAGGGCCACATTCAGCTGGAGAGACTCTAAAAGAATATCAGTTAATTTGAAACAAATCTTCTCAAAGAGCGAGCCTCCATGCCTTCAGCCAACCCTATTACTAAAAGTGGTATTTAAAATACTTCAACTAGGTTTGCATTTATGAGAAGGATGTCCTTGTTAAACTACAAGGTGTGCTCCTTCCTATGCAAATTGTAAATTCTGTTGTATATGGTGGAACATGAAAACTGGAAGAAAATAGTTTTTTTTCAATAATCTTCCACTTTTATTATAGAATTAGATGTAAACTTTTACTTTTGAAAGAGCAATACTTTTGAAAGAGCATTGCATTGAGCCTCTTTCCATCCTGATAAAAAGGGAGAAACTATTTTATCCCTTTCTTCTATACAAAGAATTTATTATTTCCAATACTGCTATAGCTTCAAATCTGAGCCCAAGTGACCTACACTGTAGTGCTGGGTTGTTCAACATTAGACATTTCTTGCTGCACGTTGGTTCATCTAAAAAAAAAAAAAAACACCAACAGTGTTCCCATTTTCTGTTGTGGTAATTGTGTGGGTAACAGATGGTAGAACTTGTCTTGGCCTATAGTGGGATTGGACAACCACCTCTGAAAATATAGCATCCTGTGATGTAAGCAGAGTTCATATAGTGCTTTTCCTAGAACAACCTGAGATTGGAATATTACCAAATAAAGCACCCATGGAGTAAACAAATTTTCTCCTTTTTATGGCTTTAATTAAGTTATAAAATATATCAGCTTCTGTCAACACAAAGTAAAGTTAGACAATGTTAGAAATCCTTACCTGGAACGAAAGAACTCTCTGTCCATAGAGTCTCTGCGAGGTCTACTGGTGGCTGCTCCAAGAATGCCAATAAGTCTGTTGATTTGCTTATTCAGTTTATCTTCAAGAAGATATACAACCAACACATATGCACCCCAAAATGGCATCATGAATTGGAACTAACAGAATCCTTCTGGTATAGCCTAACAAGAACAAGCATTTGGGTCTTTAGGCATCCACTTATGCTGTAGAGTCTTAGGCTCTTATTAATGAATGCATGTGTCTGGACTTCAAATCCACCCTTAAAGGTATTAGGGAAGCAGCTTCTATTGGTAATTCTTAAAAGTTCTGTTGCTGTTTTCATCATTTTGTTGTTTTAAATACACTGTAGCAAACAATGAAAAATTTGGGGTGCAAATAAGGTGGTTCTGTGTTTTCTTCTCCTTCCCTAGGGGTCTGGTGGTCCTCTTCAGATTAAACTCCTGAGGGAGCTCCTGAGAATTCAGGTGTTTTAGCCACCAGTGCAGGTCCAGCATCTATACAGTGCCCCATATCTAGACAGCATGCAATCAGTTCTAGCTGAATTGTGAGTTTCTTTGGGGAGGTTTCATTTTGTTTATTTCATTTTGTTCCTTCACTTTCATTAGAAGTCCTATTTCAGACTCTGCCTTCTGGTGGCTCTCTTTTCATCGCCCATGATGACAAGGATTTTAAGATACAGAAGATGAAAGTGACTCTGTCAGGGTCACCAGTTATATCTTGGCAGAAATGATGCCATTTGTCAGCCTCTCTCTTCATGAGTATTTGAGTGGTGATCTTCAGGATATCTTTAGTTAGTAAACTATTTTCATAAATAAAAGCAACAAAAATCATTATGAGCCAGAATAACATCTTGGCTGCCTGAGCAGTCTAGTCCCCAGAAGCAGGCTGGACATAAGAAATTGATTCAGTACTTCTGGATATATCCTTTAGCAGTGTTTTTTGCCTAGCCTCACCTAAATTCTTCCCAACTGGACCTAAAATATGTTAAAATTGCAGAATATACTTGACTCATGCCATTTTGCCATTTTTCCATCTGGCTTTTAAAAACTGCATTTGGGAGGAACATCTGTTATTACACATCTGAATCTTTTACAGTTAGATCATCAGATCACTGTTGGGATGTTTTCTTTCTTGGACTCATCTTCTGTCCTGGGAACTCTTACAGCTTTTATAATCAGCTATATAAGCTGTTCTGCTGAAAGCTTCACTCTGCCAAGGGTAAATGAACTGGGCCTACAAAGTTTGGTGCTTAATTAAAAATTTTTTTAGCTCATGAGTTATTGCAGGTTCTAAACTTAGCAAATGTCTTTCTTGAAACCCAATATGAATATTAATGTGAGACAGACTTGGAATGCCAAAGCAATTGAGGGTAGATCAGGTACTTTATAGACACTGGAAAATTTGAATGCATAACTGTTGAGCTATGAAATGCCTTTACATAAATTTCTTGCCAGAGTCTTTTATTAAAAGGAAAAAGCATTTATAACTGCATTGGCTAAATCCCATATGGGCTATGGTGTCCATTTTTGGGACACATCCAAAGAGTGGCTTTATCTGATCCAAATAATAAGGACGTATAAGGGGAGACTATATTGAGAACAATTTAATATTATATAATAAACCTCATTTAACAAATATTTATTAAGACTCTTCTATGATAGGGGCTGATTGAAAAAAATAGTAAAAATGATTCCTGCCTTCTATAAGCTATATTCAGAAGGGGAAAACAGACATTAAGTGATCATACAAATACATCATTGTGAATAGTGATACTTATATGGCAAAGCTTGCTAGGTAATTAATTATCCTCTTTACATCTTCTGTGTATTCCTATGTGACAGTTGCCTATACTGGCAGGGCAGCAATATACTCAGTTTAAAAAACGATATTTCCTTTAGTTTGTACAGAAGGATGGTAGAAAGACTTCCTCACAGAGAGGGATGATGAAAGCAGTATATGGAAATCACTGGGTGTGGTGTTTGTTTGTCTGTTTTTTAAGTGGAATGATGGGAGGCTTTTGATCTTACCCCTTCTTCCTGCTACCGGGAATAGGAACATGAAGGCTAGTGGCGTAGGGGCCATTCTGTGCTCATGTGTTGACAGGAGGATGGATGGCACTCACTAAGGATGACATCCCTGAATAAAAGGCACCTGGGTCCCTGATGGCCATGAAACTGCCTTGCCTGCTCTGAAGTGCTTACTTCAGACTTCTTCAATGTAAGGAAAAAATAAAACTTTTTAAACCACCCTTGTTTAAAATTTTTTAAATAATTCACTTTAGAACCTGTGAATGTGACATTACTTGGAAATAAGATCTTTGCAGATTTAGTCAACTTAAGATGCACTCTAAATCAAATAGGGCTGGTGCCCTTATAAAAGGAGGATATGGGCAGAGAGACAAGAGGGAAAAATGACCATGGCAAGACACAGGCAGAGATTGGAGTTAGACTGCCACAGGCCCCAAATCACCAAAGACTGCTGGCATCCAACAGAAGATAGAAGGGGCATGGGAAAATTCTTCCCTAGAGCTTTTGAGGGGAGCATGGCTCTGCCCACACTTTTATTTCTAACTCCAGAATTGTGAGAAAAAAAATTTCTGTTGCTTGAAGTCACTTACTTTGTGTTAATTTGGTACCATAGTCCTAGTAAACTAAAACACCAAGAATAAAATTTCACTTACAACGATAAAGGGGTTAAAATAACCAAGAGAACATAATAATCCCACATTATCATGCATCACATAAGAGATTCAAAATACATGAAACAAAAACTGACATGAACTAAAACATGAACTAAAGGAGAAGTAAACAAATCTATCATACTCAAGGACTCCTTATCATCCAAAATGGCTGCTGAAACTCCAGTCATCACCTCCAAGATTTGGACAGGAAGAAAAAGGAGGCAGAAAAAAGACAAAGGATGTTTCTCCCAACATAGTCAGCACCCTTTAAGTACCTTTCCCAGAATTCTCACCCAAAACTTTTGCTTATATCTCATATCTCATTGAACATCCCTAAATGGATGAGAGACTAGGAAATTTAGTCTTGGCTTCCTAGGTATCAGGATTCTGATGATTCAGAAAACAGGGAGACTAAATGGTGGAGTGGCAACTAGCAGTGTTTTTCCATGTATGGAAGGAGGTAAAGCCTCATGTTTAAGCATGGTGCCTCGACAGTCAGATTACTTAGTTTAACATCTGGCTCTGCCACCTACTAGTTGTATGATCTATAGCATGATATATAACGTGCCTAAGTCTCAGCGTTCCCATCTGTAATTTTAAATAAATAAATATATGTGTGTGTGCATGTGTTTGTGTGTGTGCGTGTGTGTGTGTACATCTCAAAGGGCTGTTTAGGAAATTAAATAAAAATATGCATGCACAAAAAAATCAGCCACATTTTTGTATACTAGCAACCACTCTGGAAAACAGCTTAACATTAGCTAATAAATATGTTTGCACCTTATATCTGAGCAATTCCTCTCTTAGGTATTTATCTAAAAAAGTCTGTGTACTAAGAAACCCATATACAAATTTTCATAGCATACTCATAATAGCCTAAAACCACAAACCATCCAACTGTGCTAAACAGTAGAATACATTAAAAAAAAAACAAAAAAAACAGTGGTGTAGGGGTGCTTGGGTGGCATCTGATTCTGGACTTTGGCTCAGGTCATGATCTCACAGTTCGTGTGATTGAGCCTTGTGTTGGGCTCTGTGCTGACAGCGTGGAATTTTCTGTCTGTCTCTCTCTCTCAAAAATAAATGAGCATTTTTTAAAACAGTGGTAAAGTCAAATAGAATATTATACCACAATGAAAATTAATGCCTTCTAACTGTACTCAGTAACGTTAATGAATCTTATAAAAGAAGAAATTTCTAAAAATTTAAAAATAGGCACAACCAAATTATAGTGTTGTAAGTAAGGATGATGGTTACCTTTTATAATAATTTGGGGAAGAATTAAAGGTTTCCCAAATACTGACCATGTACTATTTCTTGATTTGTGTGGGAACTACACAAATATTATTTTGGGATTACTCAGTGAGTCATGCATTTATATATTTTTTACTTTATATGTATCAATTTGCATGACTATGTAGTTAGTGTTCCAAACTCATATACCTTTGATAGTAAAACTAGGTACATACTATTACATGAGGACAACAGTCATAACCCAGTACTGTCCTAGCAAACCAGAAGATATGATCACCTTTGTGATAGGTAATAGTAAAGAAGTTTTTGAAAGAAAGGATGGAGGAAAGGAAGGAAGGCAAGGAAAATAAAAAGAGCAAGAAGAGGAATAGAAGGAAAGAAAGGGAAGGAACAGACAGAAGGAAGAAAGAAAGAAAGGGAAAGAAGGAAGGGAGGGAGGAAAACGAGAGAATAAAAGGAGGTGGCCCTGATCTAGATCACAATTCCACTCATACTTCAAAATCCTAGAGTGTAAGGAGGAATAACAAAACAGATCCCAGCCCTCTCTCTCCAAGACAAGCTTTGCCTTGGTGGCAGAGACAGAACACAGAGGAAGTTTTAAGAAGAATGTGAAATTAAAAGTTTAAAATTGCTTAACCAAGATGTTAAACAATTTTCTCACATGTCCTTAAAGGTTGTGCGCCTTTCAGAAAGAGATAAGTGGCCTCACAAACCTGGAAGATGTTGGGGGGAAAGGTAACCTATTTCCATGTATATACACCTTCAAGTTGAAAGTGCTCAATAAAAGGACTATGGTGTCTCCTTTGTTGAGGAGGTATTGGTTCTCATCAACGCTTGGCTGGGTGCTATGCACATACTGACCTTTGCTGAGGAGCACAGACATCCATCATGAATTTCAGTCATGTGCCTCTAACCCTATGAAATCCTCCCAGGTCTCACCCAGCCTCTGGCCATGAGGTCATGTATGCTACTCTGCTCCCTCATTGATCTGACCACAAGATTCTTCACAGACACTAGTTCTCCCTTAGCCCTTTTGCTTGCATCCCAGGAACATAGAAAACATTTCACTTTCCTGTCTTTCTGAGGCAGGAGGAGACTCCTACACAAGCAAGGTCTCATTCTTCTCTAAAAACATGGTAGCCTTTTGATCATCCTTGTGCCAAGATGTGAGAGACTTTTGGGGTGCCTGGGTTGCTCAGTCAGTTAAGTGTCCAACCTCGGCTCAGGTCATGATCTCACAGTTCTTGAGTTAGAGCTCTGTGTCAGGCTCTGTGCTCCAGCTGGGAGCCTGGAGCCTGCTTCAGATTCTTTGTCTCCCTCTCTCTCTGCCCCTCCCTCATGCATGCGCTCTCTCTCTCTCTCTCTCTCTCTCTCTCTCTCTCTCTCTCTCTCTCTTAAAAATTAAACACACACACCCCAAAAAAGATGTGAGAGACTTTGGTGAGGCCTCTTTTTACCAGAGATGCATTGAGCCTGGAGAGACATGGGTCTCTCCCGCTCTCAGATCCTCAACTTTTAGGGTTTCTTTTCCTCATGTGTCCCCTTCCATCAGAAATTTCCCAAGGGTGTGAAAACAAACTTCAAGGTGAACTCCTACTTCCTCTCCCAATTCTTCACTCTTCCCTCACACAAGCTCTGTCTAGCCTGGGTGATGCAGATGGTGCTGGCTGGACTACTCTTTTTCCTAAATCTTTCCTTCAAGTGAACTCAAAATTTATTATAGGTGCTAGAAATGTGTAATCCTGACAACTCTCCCCTGAGACAAATGGCAATGTCACATCTTCAGACATGAATGACGGATGCTTGTGGGTAGAAGTATAAAAACACACCTGTTACTTTGTCAAATCATTATCCTGGTAGAGTCTAAGACACTCCTCAAAAAATTTAAAAATAGTTCAGAAAGTAGTTTCCTTGTATTCTATATCACCGAAATAGTTAATAATCCTAACAAAGACCAGGCTTATATGTAGGGATGATTATAAGCAATGTGCAAAGCTATATAAAATTATAAATGGATCATTCCCATTTAGAGAGGACCTCAACGTTCAACAATGTAGGAAAAGTCTATGTTTAAATTCGAGCAATATAACCGAGTGAGAATGCCCTTTGTCTCTATGGTATGCCTGATAGTTACTCCACACAATTAAGATAGACCCTGCATGACTACAAATAACTATATGTCCTCCTTTAGGGACTAAGTTCTTTTCACAAATTTTTTGCCCTTATCACTTATGATATTATAAATACATTAAAGAAATTCCACAGTTCAGCCATCAAATCACTTATTATTCAAACCAAATACAACCTTCTTCTTAAAAAAACTGATCCTAAAAATTAACTCAGAGTTCTAGTAGTTTGGAGTTCTGTACCAAAAATGCATGTTTAAAAGAAATACATTTATGTATGTAAAGTTGAAGTGTTAGACACATTTGGTGTTTTTAATATTGTTCTTTTTTCATGGAAAATGCCTGTTAACTTTAGGAACAATTTTATGTGAATGAAATATCCTACCTACAAAGAACGAACTTGAAACTCAGTTTTGATCTAATAGCATTATATTGGTGAAATAAATCTCTTGTGTGTGTGTGGTTCCTGTAATGTTATTGTGCTTATGGTTATTGTCGTGCTCCACAGGAGTGATGGATGGCAATGAGGCTTAAACCAATTTTACATCAAGTTTGTGCTAATCTCACACCACCCCTTCATAAATCTGAATAATTTGCTACTGCTCTGCAACCCTCATGTGAGCTTTAGAGTGGTTTTGGCCTGAAATTATGTATTACCGCAACCTCCTTTGAAAACGGTAAGGGCTTTTATTGTTTCCATAACTGAATTATGTTTTCATATCTTTTACACTGCTGTAATGGGTATTGCTTAGCAACAAGTCTCCAAGAGCCTGGGAGTGGAGCACACCTCATTAGCATAATATCCTAATTCCCCTGTGCTTGCTACCACCTGGGTAAATTCACTGCTGTGGCCCCTCTTGTCTAACCCAGCAGAATGATTCCTTTTCACCTTCTAAACTAAGGTTGTATTTCTATACAATGAAACATTAACTCTTAGTGCTACGGCAGCAAATATTAAATATTAAGTAGAGAAGATAGCCCAACGGGGACCTAATATACATAAAAAGCATTTTCATGTGGAAATAGATTTTTTTTTAAATAAATACCACTTAACAAAGCAAACCCATGCCACGTCATTGCGCTTTGCTGACCTTTAAGAACAGAATACAAATGATACACGACAAATAGAAAGTGCTCCTTGTAGGAATGGCTTCATACTGAAAACGCATGATATTTCTCCTAGCCTTCTTTGTGTCTGAGAGTGCAGTTTTGGGAGACATTTTGGGGAAAAATGGCAAAGGAAAAGCACTTTCTCTCCAAAACTACCTCTATGTAGTTTGAATAAGTGACTTTGGTTTTGTTAGGACAGAAATGCTTCTAAAAATACCTACAAAGATTCACAGCTCACCTTAAAAACAATTCTGAATCAAACAGAAGTTGTGTAGGACAAGCACAAAACATGGACCTTACCCACTAAGGATTTAGCTCACAAGCTGTGCAAACCATATTATGATAATTTCCTGGCATTGGTTTTAGCTATTTTTATCTTCCATTTGGCCTAGACTTCATGTGGTTTTGTAAGGAGGATTCTTCACTCAGTCTACCCTGTTGGCCTCTTGGAGGACATGAGGAATTAAGGCAAGTTCTACATTTCTCATGGGTTTGATTTTTTTAAAGTGGGTTAATGTGCTTTAAAACCTGTTAATCAGAGAAGGGACAAGTTGTATAAGATACTATGAGAAAGCATGATAGTCTCAATGGAATTAAGTATATTCACGAAAACATTTTAGAAGTCTGGAAGCATTACTGTTATGAATTAGCCAATTCTTCTGAAAAATTTTGTTAAACAGCACATCAGCAGCCATGGATCCTAATTCCTTTTTTCTCTTCTTTCAAATTACTAAATTTCTGAGAAGTGGTTAATGTCCTCACAGAAACGGACATAGAAATATCTGCCTAACAAATGGTTCAACTAGCCTTGCCAAACATAGCAAATATATTTTTTAAAGGTAATAAACTATCTTAAGCAATTGGCAACTGAAAGTGAATTTTAAAAGACCCTTGGACCTTGAGATACGGTTCTAATCTATTGTAGAAACAAAGATTAGTTAAAACTAAATTGTGAAATGTCACAATATATGGCTACACTAGACTCCTATAATTTCTGATATTCTAAAATTTTTAATAGAATTCAAAAATATTTAGGGTTTGGCTTTCTGTATTAAATTATACATACAAATTCATTCTGAGGAAAATATAATTGCTACTAAGTTCTTGGATCTTGCCATCCACAATGAATAATATATCGTTAAATGCTTCTTTTGACAAGGAACATTTATCACCTAAAAATACTCAAGGTTTTGTTTTCTTTCCCCACTTTGTTTTTATTTTTAATTTTTTCCCTACCCTTTCTGGTTATCCTAGTTTCTATTGTTATCTCTGTAGTATTGAACAACAGATAGATCACCTGACCGGTGAATGAAATTTCTCTCATTTAACACTGACTCTACGATATTCCTACAAGCTATATGACTATTAAGAAGAGTTTCTCAAGCCAAGTCATAAGGTCATCTTTTTCCTCTTTCCCCTCAAACCGCAAAGACTCAATGCTATCTTTTAAAAATATCTATCTATCTAACTATCGAGAGAAGAACAATAACCATAATGACACAATGTCAAAATTTCTAGGTACCATTACCTGGAATAAAGACAAGGCAATGAGACAGAATAGGTGATGGTTAATGAATAAAGAGACAAAATCATATTTTTTTCTTTTCAGAATTGTCTCCACTTTTTTAGTATAGCTGACACAATGTTATATTAGATTCAGGTGTACAATGTAGTTATTTGACAAGTTTATACACTATGCTATGTTCACCACAAGTATAGCTACCATCTGTCTCATTACATTGCTATTACAATACCATTGACTATATTCCCTATGGTCTGCTTTATATTCCAATGACTTAATCATCCTATAACTGGAGACCTGTATTTTCTTCTCTTCCCTTCACCCATTTTGCCCAAACTCCCATCCCTCTTCCCTCTGACAACCATCAGTTTGTTCTCTGTATTTATAGTTCTGCTTTTTGTTCATTCATTTTTTTAGATTCCATTTATAAGTGGAATCATATGATACTTGTCTTTCTCAGTCTGACCCATTTCACTTAGCAGAACACCCTCTAAGTCCATCCATATTGTTTCAAATGGCATGCTATCAGCCTTTTCAATGGTTATGGGTTATGTAATATTCCACTGTGTGTGTGTGTGTGTGTGTGTGTGTGTGCGTGTGTGTACACATTTTCCCTGGGAAACACTCAATAGTGGAATTAGGTCACATGGAATTTCTATTTTTAATTTTTTGAGGAACCTCCATACTGTTTTTGAAACATTAAAAAGAAATTATATGAAGGGAATTAAAGTCCATTATAAAGAGACCATAAGAATAGAAACTGCAAGCTCTAAACTAAACTAGGGCAAATACCCTTGTAGCAATAGTTATAATAATAGGAAATATCTAAACAATTTTATATATTATCTTGTGCATCAGCCATGTAAATACACCAGTCAGATTTCCTGCTGCAAGGAGTGTAACTGACTGATGTCCCCCAGCTACTGTTTCTCTGGATTCCAGTTAACATTCATGCCAAAGCCACTCAATGTCCAGTGGGTGAAGAGGACACCATATTGTGGAATATGGATATCTTCTGGCATAAGCAGCAGGTATCTCCACTGCTGAAGGTTTCTCTGATGGTGGCCTGGGATAACATCCTAGTGGAGGAGCCACTTTTTCCAGGTCTTTGCAGGTGAAACAGTTCAGGTATTTGAAAGATATTCAGGGGGAAGGCACTGGGCAATGTGGTGGGAAATGCATATACAACACCAGAGTTAGTTGACTGGTTACTATGATCTTCTGTAGAGGGATAATGAGAAACTAGGGGCCATTAACAAGTGGTGTATCTTTAACAAAGGACCTCTTTCATTTCATACAAAGATTTTATCTCCTCCAGCACAACAGCAGACACTGATAAGCAGCAAACTAAAGATCTGATAGTAACAAAACAAAGACTTTTGAATTCATAAAGTGAATCTGCAATGCCAAGGGTAGAGTTCTGATTGGAGAAACCTGAAAAGGTGGGATGAGAACATCTGGGTGGATGCCTCTGAGGAAGTTGGCTCTGTAGAATGCCCTGAACCCAGAGAGCCTGCAGACGGAGCCCACTCTTCCTCAGTAAGAGCTAGCATTTCTCCTCCATTAGAAGATGCCACAGAAGATGCCAACCAAAGCAACAAGTGGTCTCCTCAAGTGCTACTTCCACCTCCTCTACTGACAGCTGGGATAATAAATGAGTTAAATCCCAGGAAAACCAGACGAGAATTGTCCTGGGTGTGAAAAGAGAGGAAAAAAGAAGGAGGTGGAAGAATTAGGTAGTATATACTAGAAAGAGGAATCAAGCAAACTCTGTGCTAAGATGGCTATTAGAAGCCTGGAAAAAACAATGGTCAGTGCTGAGTGATGCAGAGATGACTAAATTGCCCTATCAGGCAGTGAAGGAAAGAATAAAGAGGCTGAAAGACATGGGCATGCTGGGATGAATAAACTGTGAAGCCACAAGGCCTGACAAAAGATTGTGTTTCATGGGAGGATACTGAAGACACATTACTTCACCAAGACCACTAGGATTATGAAACAAATCAAAGAATTATATATGCCTTTAAAGAACAGTTCCTGGTATGTTAGTTCAACTCTCATAGAGATGAAAGAGTTCACCATGAGATTACCAAGCGACTATGGCTAGAACTGTCCATCACAACCTGGGTTCTGTGAAACCCATTAAATTATACAATTGGGTAGCCAAGTAGCAGTTTTTCATAAGATAGAAATACACACCTCAGACTGAGCCCAGAGAGGACCAGAGGGCATAAGGAAACTACACAAACATGTTCATAGGCCCCCATATCATCTGACACAGATGGACCAATATCTCTTCCTCAGTTCATATCTTTGGCCAAATTAGTTGTATATCTTTGGCCAAGTTGGTTGTATATGTGTGTATGTGTGTTGGGGAGGAGTATCCCATATGACCAGCTAGAGAAAGAGGAAGAAAAAGCCCAAGCTTAGCTTAGAATAGCTGGCTCAGTAAGTGGATACGAGCTACAAATTGACAGTGTCTACATTAAAGCTACATTCAGAGGTGGTCTTGAAAGACTAGAGATGAAAACTTCTCCAAAGAACAGAGACACAAAGAGTGCATCAGATCATATGCACCGTGTACAGAAGAAACGGACCTATACGAGGATGTACACAGATTTCTGGTCAGTGACCAACAGCTTGGCTGAATGGACAGAGGCTTGGAACAAAAAGGGCTAAATGACCAGAGACAAGGAATTCTGATGTGGAATCATATGAGTAAACAGATGGGATTGGATAAAGTCATCAAGTTCCACCAGAAAGCATCTACCATGGAAGAGGCACTGAACAACCATACTATCAAAATTTCTTAGACCTTTGATGCTACCTTTTTTATTGATCACCTTAGAACTGCCACTATTGGTGCATGAGAACAATAGACATAAGAACAGAGACAGAGGCTATGTATGAAGCCAACAGTATGGATTCCCAGTTGCCAAAGCAAGTCCAGCTACTGATGCCTCTCAATATCCTACTGATACCAACCCTCTAATATAGCAAAATTCCTAGAAATCAATTGACAAATTGGTGACAAGTTCACTACATTGGCCTCTTCATCCTGGAAAAGCCAATGGTTTATCGTAACAGGGATAGGTAAGTACTCCAGGTATGTTTTTCTTTCCTATCCACAAAACCTCGCTACTATCACCTAGTCTTCACAGAATGCCTTATTTATAAGCACAGAATCCAACAAGGCATAACATGCGATCATGGGACCTGCTTCACGGAAAAGGAGATGTGGGAATCGGCCATAGTAAGGTCATGTGTGTCGGACTCCACTATTCACTTACTACACAAACCCATAGGAGCAAGTCTCATAGAACACTGAAATGCCCTTTGAAAAGTATAGCTGAAGTGCCAGTTCAGAGGTAGCATTCTAAGAGGATTGGATGTCATCCTCCAGGAGATAGCATAAGCATTAAATTAGAGACTATATATGGTGCTGTGTTCTCAACGGGAATGAGACATGAGTGTGAGAACCAAGGAGCCAAATCATGGATATTTCATCTCTAGAAATTTTATTTGGGTCTTTATTTTTGCATGTCATTCAACCACATGCTTGTGGTTTTCTTTACATTCTTGAACATAGGAGATATAGTTATAATAACTGTTTTAATGTTCTCTAACAGTTATAAAATTTATTTTTGTTTCTCTTACAAATACATATTACTTTTTATGGCTTCCAATTCCCTGCCAAAATTTAACTTTGCTTTTATCTACATGTACATATTAAGGGTACTTGTTTTACAATCTATGATAACTCCAATATCTTTATTTGGGATGGTTAACTTTATGCATCAACTTGACTGGATTAAGGGATGTCTAGATAGCTGGTAAAACATTATTCCTAGGTATGTCTGCAAGGGTGTTCCAGGAAGAGATGAGCATTTGAATTACTCATCAAACAAAGCAGATGGACCTCCCCAATGTGGGTAAGCATCATCCAATCTGTTGAGGACCCAAATAGAACAAAAAGGTGGAGGAAGGGCGAATCTGCTCTCTCTGCTTAAGCTGAGACATCCATCTCCTCCTGCCCTAGGACATGGGCGCTCCTGGTTCGTGGGCTTTCAGAGTCAGATCTGGACTTAACACTGTCAGCTTCCTATTCTGAGGCCTTCAGACTTGAACTGAATTATACCACTGGCTTTCTTCATTCTCCAGCTTGTGGACACGAGATGGTAAGACTTCCTGGCCTCCAAAACCACGTGAGCCACTTCCTATAATAAATATCCTCTTGTATATAAGAGGATAAAGCCAATTGGGCATGTATATATACATACATATATACATATATATACATATATATATGTATATATATGTATATATGTATGTATATATACATATATATACATATATATATATATCCTTTTGGTTCTCTTTCTTTGGAAGGCCTTAATACATTAATCTCTTTATTTCTGTTGTCTGTCTTATATGTCTTTCTCACGTTGTCTTGTCTCTTTCATGTGCCTAGTTATTTTTAAGTAGTCATTGGATGCTGTTTTTGAAAAAAAATATTTATAGAAATAATTTGAGTTCTAAGATGGTAATATTTGCCTGCAAGGAATATTTTTCATTTGCTTCAGTCTTATGCTTGATGCTTGGGACCACTAGCAGTCCAGGACCATCTTAATACAAATTCAAGTTTTAAGATTTTCTATCACTTGGATGATGTGAAGCTTGGCTGCATACTATTATAAGGCTTGTTTATTCCCATTCCACTCTTACAGACTAGCTTCTTCAAAACCGCACAAAAGACATTAAAATCTGCACTCACTGGTGACTCCCAGATACTGGATTTTTATCTCCCTGTACCTTTGAAGTCACCAGAAGCACATCTTGGTGTTTCAGCTGTTTCTTATGCATGCACAATTGACCCAGGGAAAAGCTGTCCAAGTACTTTATTTTTTGTTTTGTTTTGTTTTGTTTTTTTACTTCTTTAGGTCCTCAGCCTCTGGTCTGGCCATGTAAGCATTTTGATGTATTTTGGAAAATGCTTTAATTTTTTCCCCCAAAATGTATGTTTTCACTGCCAAGTTTGGTCAGAATTACCTAATCCAACATTAATGGAGGTGGAAGCCCCATGATACTTTAATTCTAGGGAAGAAAATCACATTATTAACATCTGAAAGGGAAGGGAAAATGTGGTTTGACAATACGAAAGAGGCGTGTTTACTCATTTCAATTTAAAGTTGAGGGGCTATTATGGGAAAAAGAATCTATACTTAAGTGGCTTCAGAAGCTAGAACAAGGAGAACAGGCTAAAGTTCAAAAAAATAATTTTATCATGAATGATTAGACTATCACACTAGGAAATTTTGCTTTCAGAGCTAGTGAGATGTCTAAATAAACCCAATTAGCAACTAAACAACCATTTTCAAGGACTCGTATATGATATAAGCTGGACCAGTTGACCTTTAGGGTCCAGAATTTATAAGATTCCAAGATTCTTTAGTCTTAGTAGGAAATAGAGATGACCTCTGAGTTGTGTCTCCAGTCTAAAAAAACAGTAAATTATTTCATAATAAAGCCTCTTATTCTCAAAATTCATGAAGATAATGTTTCAGACCCACTTTTTTTGTTGTTGTACTAAGAGCACTTTATTTTTCTTTATTTTTTTAAAGTTTTTATTTGAATTCCAGTTAGTCAACACATAGTGTAATATTAGTTTCAGGACCCACCAGTTATGCAATATCTCTTATTGAAACGTCTCACAGGCAGACATCTAGAAATGCAATGTATTTTCTCTCTGCTCTGTGAATGTTAGTTTTCATGTATGTTTGTTACAGTTCAAAACCTGGGATAATGCTCTGTAAACAGGGAATAGCTATTAGCACATCAATTAGTATTCTCTTTATAGTCCTATTGAGAAATATATTTGTTCAATTAAATTTCTTTCCCTGAGAACTCCAATTTTCATGTTGAGTAAGAGACCCTGTTACAATTGCAAACTACAATCCATACAAAGGCACATTTTCACACACTTTTTATATTTAAGTACTCTTTTACATAGAAGCACAAACGACTATAAGGAATGAAAAAAACCTTGTATCAGGCTAAGAAGTGATTCTTTGGGTTGGCAATTTGAATATAAAAATACCCAAGTTAAGAAATTTTCTAAGAGCTACTATTCAATGTGTAAGTGCTTAAAAGAAAATCATTTTATTTTCAAGTCTATACAAGCGAGAGCTTATTCTGAATTGTCATGATTCCTCCAAAGCCTGTTACCAGAAACAGGGAAAGTTTTTTTTTTATTTCCTAAATTAGAACATTCATGATGAAATATTAAGTCTTGCAGTTATCTTAATGGGCAAGGTCATCTGGAGAAAATTCTGATATCTTTATTTAATCTGTGCTTCTGTTGACATATATGTTAACTTCACATCACTCTATACTTTAAAAAAAAAGCTGCTGAGAACTTATTTCCTTTGGATGTGTTTACGTAGCTAATCAGAAAGGAAAGTTTCAGGTTGTCATTCAGCTTTCCACAAAGGTACAAGAATTTGTGTAGCGCGTTCTTCTAAATAAAGTGTTACCAGCTTGACTGGTAATGCATTTCTAGTTCTGCCCAGTTCTGTTGGTGAGATGCTTCTCAATAGCAGACTGCAAAACACATCAGTGCTCAATCATCATTTCCTTTCTGTTTCATTCTTTTTCTTTTCTAACATGAGATACCTCTAAAGTGTATGGATATGGCTTTGCCCTTGTCCAACAAGAAGTAAATTGTCTGGATGGCTGACTGTAACTGTCGTGGCTAAAAACACAAAGTTAGTAGCTATTACAATAAACAATGGAAGTAGGTGGAGATGATAGATACAAGGAAAATATTTTTAGGCACTGCAAACACACTGAAGTCCTTATAGCCAAGGACTTTCTAAAAAAGGAAGAGAGTAACAACAAAATAGATATCATTTGTTATCTATTTAGTATTGTATTTGGTGTTAAGCATTCTACTAAGTACTTAAAAACTCTTTTAATCTTTGGAATAATTTTTCAAATTGGAAGATTAGATTATGATTCAATAGAGAATTAAACTGAAGTCTAGGAAGATTAAATGATATTGCCAATCATACAACCAGATGGCGATTGAGCAGTTGCCTGGGCCCACAATACCATCCATCAACTCCTCCTGCAACTTCTCATATTTAATTCTACCCAAGTACCAGTGAAATAGGATAGACAGAATAAAATCTGGAAATCTAACCTTCAGCAATAAGTAAAACCGCATGAAACTAATTTATCAGCTATTGAGTGCTACAGAGATCATAATAAGACTTCTTGAAGGCATATACTTAATAAGAAACAGAGTATAAGAGAAGTAGACTCACTGCATAGAAGAAACTGAGAGCAACCTCTAATTCATTGTATTTTAAGAATCTTCCTCCCATAGGCCTCTACTTTCCACCTTCCTACGGCGAAATTAGTCAACTTTAGACTTCCTCCTTAGGCCTAGAGAGAATTCTCCATCTTACGAATCTTGTGGAAGGCACAGCCTGCTTCTCACCACAGAAGCTGCAAACAGTAGATACTCTGCCAACCCTCCTTCAGCTAGTTAGGATCAGATATTGGAACATTCTGATATAATTTTATTTTTTACAGCTTTGATACATAATTGACAGATGACACTGTGTAAGTTTAAGGTGTACAACATGATTTCATACATGTATATATTATGAAATGATTACCATAAGGTTAATACTTCTATCACTTCACATAATTCCTTTTTCATGTGTAGTGAGAACATTTATCTTTAGCAACTTACAAGTATATAATACAGTATTGGCTATAGTCACCATGTTGTACATTAGATCCCCATAATTTATTTATCTTATAGTTGGAAGTGTGTACCCTTTGACCAATATGTCTCCATTTCCCTCACCCCTGGCAACCACCATTCTACTTTTTCTATGAGTTTAGCTTTTTTAAGATTACGTATATAAGTGAGATCATACAATATTTGTCCTTCTCCATCTGGCTTATTTCACCTAGCATAAAGCCCTCATGGTCCATTGATGTTGTCACAAATGGCAGGATTTCCTTTTTTTCTCATGGCTATGAACAGTATCCCATTGTATGTGTATGTATATATATATTTGTATACATATGTATCTCACATCTTCTTTATCCATTAATCCATTGAGTAACAAAGTTGTTTCCATACCTTGACTATTGTGAATAATACTACAACGAACATCATAGTGCAGTTATCATTCTGAGATCCCAGTTGTATTTTCTTTGCATATATACCCAAGAGTGGAATTGATGGATCATATGGTAGTTCTTTTTTTAAGTTTTTGAGGAACCTCTATACTGTTTCCCACAGTGGCTCTACCAATTTACATTCCTACCAACAGTACACAGGATTCTCCTTTCTCCACATCTTTGCCAACACATTATCTCCTGTCTTTTTGATGATGGCCATTCTAATAGATGTAAGGTTTTGATTTACATTTTCCTAATGAAAAAGATTGATCACCTTTTCATGTGCCTGTTGGCCATTTGTATGAGCTGTGTGTATTCTCTGGAAAACTGTCTACTCAAGCCTTCTGCCCACTTTTTAGTCATTTTTCTTTTTGCATGCAGTTATATTTGTTCCTTCCATTTTCTGGATATTAACCCCTTATCAGACAGGTGGTTTGAAAATATTTTCTCCCATCCTATAGACTACCTTTCCATTTTGTTGATTGTTTCTTTCACTGTGCAGGTGGTTTTTTTTTTTTTTTTTTAGTTTGATATAATTCCATTTATCTTTTACTTTTAAGGCTTATGCTTTTAGTGTCAGACACTAAACAAATCATCACCAAGACCAATGTAAAGGAGATTTGTTCCTGTTTTATTATAGGAATTTTAGTCTCGGGTTTTATGTTTAAATTTTTAATCTATTTAATATTTGCAAGTGGTATAAGGTATGAGTCAAATTTCATTCTTCTGCATGTGGATATCCAGTTTTCCTAACACCATTTATTGAAAAACCAATCTTTCCCTCTGGTATATTGTTGGCTGTCTTGTCGAACAGTGGTAGATTGTATGTGTGAGGGTTTATTTCTGGGCTCTCAATTCTATTCCATTGGGCTGTATGTATTTTTATGCCAATATCACTGTTTATATTAATACAGCTTTGTAATACAGTGTGAAATCAGGAAGTGTGATACCTCTAGCTTTATTCTTTCTGAGAACTGCTTTCACTATTCAGGGTCTTCTGTGTCTTAACATGAATTTCAGGATTGTTGTTTTCTATTTCTATAAAAATTATTTGGGTAGTATGGATATTTTAAATATATTAACTCTTCTGATCCATGAACACAGTATAGCTTTCCACGTATTTGTGCCTTCCTCAATTTCTTTCATCAAAGTCTTATAGTTTTCAGAGTACACTGATGGAATTTCAAATATAAAATTATGACCCAGAGAAACAGTAATAGTGGAGAATTATTTTCTGTTGTGGCTGGGTAAAGACATCCAATCGCTGGGGCAGCAACAGAAGCAATGTCTGCAGTGACTTTAGTGAAAGTAGTGCAAGGGGTGGCAACCAGTGATCTGTGTGAGAATAGCAGTGGCCTCACTGGACCACTTTTCTGTTATGTAGCCTTGGTAGAAGTTGTGACTGCTGCCCAGTTTTCTGAGCCTTGTTCCTAATGATCTTGTAAGCCACCTAATATTCTAGAAATAAATTACTTTTGGTTTAAATCAACTTTATTTATACTGCCAGGAATAAACCATCCTAACATTCTTACCATCAGCCTTTGAAGCATGTCAAATTCTTACTATGAGATTTAGTTTGTATTTCATTACCTCAAAAGCTCCTGATTGCCAAATGATGCCTTGATTAAAAGTGGCAACCATACCTAATTATATCCATGAAAATGTTAACATCTTAAATTCTCTAAAAGAAATCAAGCAGGGCAGAAGTGGGATAAGAGCTGAATGGAATTTGAGTATTGTCTGAGGAAAAAAGACTAAGGTGGCTTGTCCAAGAAGGGAGAGAGAAGTGTAAGTCCTACATTTTAGCCATGGTTCACATTCTATGGCAGAACTGAGTCTTTATATTGCAAGTCCTCAATTCTGAAATGATATACTCCCACCATAAATGTAGGAACCATTGATATCAATGTTATCACAATTTCTTGATTTTTGTTAAGTAACTCCCCAAATAATCAAGTTATTTAATGGTCAGTGATTTTTGAGGAGATAATATTATTACCCCAATTTTACAGATAAAGAAACTAAAGCTTAGAAAGGTCAAAACTTGTACAGGGTAGTCAGTAAAGAGCAAAGCTTGGATTTGACCCAGGGAGTAAAAACTATTACAACTTTATTGCTTTTCCTAAATGTAGAAAAGATGATAGGATGATCTTTTCAATAAATAACAGGGAACTTCCTCTCCAGAAATCCTACACTGGGGTCTTCCCATTTTCCAAAGACAAGGTTAGAAACAGCCTTACAATTCTTCCTGGCCTCTCAAAAACTGATCCCACTGGTCCATTTCTTCCCTTACACATCCACTTCCTCTTCTTTCTATTTGCTTTCACTCTCATCTCACCATACTTACTTTTCTTAGCTATAGTCTGCCAAGACAAAAGATAATATTCTACAAGGTTTAATTCAAGTATCCTAACTTTTGGTGAAGCCAGGTTCCTCATAACATTCTAATAATCTCTTCACACACACACACACACACACACACACACACACACACACACACAAATATACAGGCATGTTTAGCACACAGCAATATATTCAGATAACTGACCTGTATTTGATTTTGTGCCAACTAGATTTTATCACTTTTGCAACTACTTTTAAGTAACCATATACTCTAAGGAAGTTGCAGAGAATATGCAAGAAGGTCCAATACACCCTTCACTCAGCCTCCCTCAACATCTTGCGTAACTATAGTGTAATATCAAGGTAGATAACCAATATTGGTAAAAGCTATGCCCTGAAAGGATCCTGTGGGTTCATATCCATCTATGGGAGAAAGAATTCCAATTTGCAATGGTTGTTGGAGAACTGGCTCCTGTAAGAAAATGCCAGGATGCAGTGGTCACAGTTGACTCATGGACTATAGCATTGAAGTGCTTTGAGAAAATACCCTGATACATATGTATCGCATTACTACGGCAGTGGGTATGAACCATAGATCAGGGAATTCACATTGTAAACAAATTGCACTTGAATTGAAACTCAGGATACATGAGATATGGTCAATAACCACCAAATATTACTGAAAACTATCGCTCAGTACCCAGAGAAGGGTTCTATAGAAAATAAAGAAAAGAAAGAAGTCATGTTGTGGTGAGAAGTATATTGACTTTGGAATCAGAGTAGGATTTGAATCCTGAATTTACCACTTTTTTTTTAAATTTTAATTCTGGTATAGTTAACAGGTGGTGTTATATTAGTTCCAAGTGTAGAACACAGTGACTCAACAATTCTATACATTACTCAGTGCTAATCATGAGGTATATACTTTCATCACCACGGCCTATTTCACCTATCTCCCCCACTCCCTCCCTTATGGTAACCAGCAGTTTGTTCTCTATAGTTAAGATTTTGTTTCGTGTTTTGGCTTCCCAACCCCCACGTTGTTCATTTGTTTGTTTTTTTAATTACACATATGAGTGAAATCATAGGGTATCTGCCTTTATCTGACTGATTTTTCTTAGCATCTTACTTTCTAGTTCCATCCATGTCATTGCAAATGGCAAGACTTCATCCTTGTTTATAGCTGCATAATATTCCAATGTACATATATACTGCATCTTCTTTATCATTTATCTATCGATGGACACTGGGATGCTTCAATAGTTTAGCTATTGTAAATAATGTTGCTATAAACTTAGGGGTGCATGAATAATGTTGAGTTAGTGTTTTCTGTATTTTTTGTGTAAATACCCACTGGTGTGATTAATGAATCATAGGGTGGTTCTATTTTAACATTTTGAGGGTCCTCCATACTGTTTTCCACACTTTCTGCACCCGTTTGCATTCCATCCAAAGTGCACAGGGATTCTTTTTTCTCTATATTTCACCAACACCTGTTGTTTCTTCTGTCTTTGAGTATAGCCATTAGGACAGGTGTGAGGTAGTATCTCACTGTAGATTTGATTTTCAGTTCCTTGATGATGAGTGAGGTAAAGAATCATTTCATGTGTCTGTTGGCCATCTGTATGTCTTCTTTGGAGAAATGTCTGTTCGTGTCTTCTGCCCCATTTTAAATGGATTACTTGTTTTTGAGTGTTGTATCAGTTCTTTATATATTTTGGACACTAACCCTTTATTAAATAGATATGTCATTTGCAAATATCTTCTCCCATTCTAAAGGTTGCCTTTTAGTTTTGTTGAATGTTTCCTTCATTGTGTAAAAACTTTTTACTTTGATGTGGTCCCAAAAGTTTATTTTTGCTTTTATTTCCCTTGCCTCAGAAGACATATGTAGAAAAATATTGCTATGGCTGACATCTCAGGAGTTACTGCCTGTGCTCTCTTCTAGGATTTTTATGGTGTTAGGTCTCACATTTAGGTCTTCATTCATTTTGAATTTATTTTTGTGTATGGTTTAAGAAAGTGGTCCAGTTTTCCCAACGCCTTTTGTTGAAGAGACTGTCTTTTTCCCACTGCATATTCTTTACTCCTTTATCAAAGATTAACTTAACATATAAGTATCATTCTAGTTCTATGAAAATGCTGTTGATATTTTGATAGGGATTGCATCAAATCTGTAGATTTCTTTGAATAGTTTTGACATTTTTACATTTGTTCTTCCAATCCATGAGCATGGAATGCCTTTCCATTTCTTTGGTCTTCCACAATATCTTTCATCAATATATTTTATTTTATGTTATGTTATGTTATGTTATTTTTAACATTTTATTTATTTTTGAGACAGGGAGAGACAGAGCATGAATAGGGGAGGGTCGGAGAGAGGGAGACACAGAATCCAAAACAGGCTCCAGGCTCTGAACTGTCAGCACAGAGCCTGATGTGGGGCTCGAACTCACGGACCGTGAGATCATGACCTGAGTCGAAGTCGGCCGCTTAACCGACTGAGCCACCCAGGCGCCTCTCATCAATATTTTATAGTTTTTACAGTACAGGTCTTTCACCTCTTTGGTTAAGTTTATTCCTAGGTATTTTATTATTTTTGGTGCAACTGTAAATGGGGTTTTCTTAGTTTCTCTTTCGGCTGCTTCTTTATTAGTACATAGAAATGCAAAAGATTTCTGCAAATTGATTTTATCTGTTGTATAGAACAGGGAAGTTTTCAGCTATTATTTCCTGAAAAATATTTTCTGCCCCCTTTCTTCTGCTTCTCCTGGAATACATATAACGGAAATGTTATTATACTTGATGAAGTCACAGAATTCCCTAAGTCTATTCTGATTTTGCATTTTTTTTTTCTCATCTGCTTAGCTTGATTACTTTCCATTATTCTGTCTTCCAGGTCACTAATTCATTCCTCTGCTTCCTCTAACCTGCTCTTTATCCCAATAAGTATATTTTTAATTTTATTTATTTTGTTCATCTCTGGTTCTCTTTTATGTCTTTGTTAAGGATCTCACTGATGTCCTCCACTCTTTTCTCAACTCCACTATCTTCATGATCATTACTTTACATTCTCTATCAAGCATATTACTTACATCCATTTCACTTATATCTGTTGCTGTGATTTTGTACTGTTCTTTCATTTGGTACATATTCCCCTGTGTCCTCATTTTGTCTAACTTTGTCTGTGTCTGTGTACCACTTACTTTTAACTGTGACATTGGACAAGGTATCTAACCTCTCTGAGCCTCAGTTCTCTTACGTACACAACAGGGCTGTTAATGATCATCCTATAGAATACTTTAAAGATGACATTCAAGAATGAACAAAATGTGTCCATTATTTAGTAAGGTCTTAGGAAATGTGGGCTTGAATTTTTTACTCCATACAAAGTATACATAAAAGCTATAGACTCACTCTCAAGAAACTTTCAGTCTATCTGGAAAGAGAGGCAGTATCATTTAGAGATTATCAGGAGATGAAGTCAAGTGTTAAATGGAATTATACTTTCCCTACCTAACACTTAAAAATCACCAATCACATTTTTAAATGTTTGCCTTGTTTTTTCAATCAGTGCTTATTTTTTCCATATAGTATAAAAAGTATTAAACACATTTATTATCCCAGAGATAGATGTCAAAATTCAGTCTTAATTTGGCAAGCATTCCAGAGGACTTAGGTTCTCCTTTCAGCTGAAGTACTCGTACCAGTTCCCCTGTCAGAAATGTTTCTTTTGAAATTCTTATGTATTTGATTATTCATAATGTTTCTCATTGTAAAATATGCCTTATAACTGTATCAAAACAAACCTATTACATCTTGGACCTTATATATTTTCAATACAAATGATCTCTTAGATTACATTATATGTTTCGTGATCTGAACTATATGCAATACTCCAATCTACTGATTGGAGAATAATCATACAATCATTGGTAATTTTTAAAAAATTATTTTGAAATAATTATACATTCAAAGGAAGATGCCTTAAAAATATACAAAAAGTACAAAACCTACCAAAAAAGGACTCTTCACTCAATTTCCTCCAGTGATAACACTTTACAGAGCTATCAAAACCAGGAAATTGACAGTGGTAAAATCCACCATTTTATTCAGATCTCACAAGTTTCACATGTACTCATTTCTGCGTGGTTGGGTACACTTCTAGGCAATTTCATCATGTATGTAGCTTTGTGCAACCACCACTACAATCAAGACAACTGTTCCATCACCATAAAGTTCGCTCTTATTACCTGTTTTAGCCATACCTACTGACCTCTCCATATACCTAAACCATGGCAACTTCTAATCTGTTCTCTATCTCTAATTTTATTATTTCAATAATGTTATATAAATGGAATCATATAGTATATAATCTTTGAGTTTGGCTTTACTCAATAAAATTTCCTGGACAATCATCAAGGTTGTTAAATATATAAATAGTTCCTTCATTTATTTGAATGCATTGTTCCATGCTATGGATGCTTTTTGTTATTTATTTGTTCAATCACCTAACATTTAAGGACATTTGGGGTTTTTTCCCCCAATGATTGGCTATTACAAATAAAGTTGTTATAAACATTCATGTAAAGGTTTTTGTGTAAACATACATTTTTATTTCTCAGGGATAAATACCGAAGAGTATAATTGCTGAATCATATGGTAAGTATTTGTCTAGTTTTAGAAACTAACAGTTTTTCAGAGCTACTATACCATTTAAAATTCCCATCAACAATGTATGAGTGATCAAATTGCTTCACAACCTCATCAGCATTTGTTGTTACCACTATTTTTTTTATTATAATAGGTGTGTATAACACCAACTCAATTTGATGTTAGTTCGCGTTGCCTTAATGATTAATGATGTTGAGCATTTTTTCAGGTGCTTTTTCACCATCCATACATCCTATTCAGTACTGAATATTGTGTTAGCTATTCCAGTTCCTTTGCCTTTCCATATAAATCTTAGAATATGCTCATCTATGTCTACTAAAATTCTTTGGAGTTGTAAAAGCAATTGCTTTAATCCTATAGAACAATTTGAGGAGACTTAGCATCTCTATTATGATGTGTCTTTTAATCTATGAAGATGATAAACTTTTCTAATTAGTCATCTTAGATTTCTTTTATTAACATTCTGCAAATTTTAGCAGACATTTTCTGTACATATTTTGTTAGATTTATACCTAAGTACTGAATTTTATTTGGAGCAATTATAAACAGTAGTGAAGAGTTTTATTTCCAATTGCTCATTTTAGTAAACAGACATGCAGTTAATTTTTATGTGTTTATCTTTCATTCTATGACCTTGCTGAATTTATTAGTTCTAGGAGCTTTTGGTAGATTCCTCAGGCTGTTCTCTGCAGACAATCGTGTGTCTACAAATAGAAATAATTTATCTTTTGCTCTATCTATAATCTTTTAAAATTCTTGCATTATTGCACTGGCTTGAAATTCCAGTTCAATGTTGAAGAAAAATGGATAAGTTGATAGTTTTGAATTATTCTCAATCTTAAATGGAAAGAATTGTCTCACCATGAAGTGTGGTACTAGCTATAGTTTTTATATATGTGCTCTTTATGAGGTTGAGATTCCCTCTGTTCCTACTCTGTTGAAAATGTTTATCGTAAATGAGTGTTGAATTTTGTCAAATGATGTTTCTGCATCATGTATGTGATCATATGATTATTCTTTGTTAGTCTTTTAACATGGTAGATCACATTAATTAATTTTCAAAAACTGAATCAGTACTGCATGTTGGAATAAATCCCCTTTGTTGTAGTGTATTAATCTTTTCATATATTATTGGATTTGATTTCTTAATATTCTATTGAGGATTTCTCATTTAAGTTCATGAGAATTACTGTTTTATAGTTGTTGGGTACTATTTTGTATTTTGTCTTATTTTGGTATAAGGGTAATATTGGCCTCACAAAATATGAAGTGTTCCCTCTGCATCTATTTCTTGGAGGAAAACGTGTAAAATTGGCATTAAGTCATCTTCAAAATCTTTAGTAAAATTCCCCAGTGAAGCCAGCTTTACCTGGAGATTTCTTTTGGGGGATCCTTTAAACACAACTTCAGTTTCTTTAATGGATGTATAACAATTCAGGCTATATTGTTCAACTTAGCTGAGTTTTGTAACCAATTACTCCAAGTAATTGGTCTATTGCTTCTAGCTGATTTGTAAACAACTATGTACCAACTCATGTATGATTTTATAATTTTAATGGAAATTTCCTTTGTATTTACTTCATGATGAATATTCTGATCTATTTAAAATGTTTCCTAGTGACTTAGTATCATTTTTTTAACTTTCTGATGTTTTTAGTTACAGCTGTGTACATGAGATGTTAGCCCCAACACTTAATGTCCCCATCTTGTCATGTTTTGAGTTTGACTAATTTCTCTTGCCTTTCATCTCCTCCCTCAGTATTAGTGGCTACTTCTACAGATAACACTGTGCTTACCACTAAGAAGCTCCTCCCTCTATTTTTCAGTAGTAATTTGATAATACAAATCCACCTAATATTTAGAACAATATATACAGTATTTTGAAATTCAGGATTAAGATACAACAGACTTTTAACGATATGAGTCCTATTTAAAAATGGCAAAATGCTAACACCCACAGATGGAAATAACTTTTGTTAAGAAATATTGTGTAAAATATATTATTTTCATGTTTTTAAATACTCTACTAGGTACAACAATCTTGATTTCTTTAATCATATATCTTCCTATTACCACGCCCAGATTAACTCTCTAAGTGGTAACTTCATCAAAAACATAAGGCTAGTTATTAAAGTTATTAAGCACTCAGATGTTAGAGAGTTGTTAAAAATTATTAAAACACTAAGATGGTTAAATATATAGTTAACTTGGAAATATTTATATATATCATGAGCCAGAAATTATATATGGTGGCATTCTTACATAAACATTTTGTTCTCCAGTTACCTGAAGAAACCAGGGAGCTAACAGAAATTTCTATCTTCTGAATATATCTTCCTAGGTTTTTATGATATTCTATTTGTCCAATAAGGACGAAATATATGACTATTTGCAAAAAATTTGTATTCTTTACTTACCTTCTCCTTCTAAGTAAGGATTCTTATCACTTTTTTTTTTTAATTACCAAAAAAGAAAAACTAGTAGTGAAAATTAGCTGTCGTACTTCCTACCCTGGAAATGATTCCATCTAGTTTATGTGTTTACATGCCATCCTTGATCAGAGTACTATGTTGAGATGGAGAAGAGTTGTATTCAGGAGTAATCTCTTCACTGGAGTTCCACCAGAAACCAGATTTATTCATTGAGAAGAATCACAAATGTCATAACCCTTCCTTTGTAACATTATCTTGCACCTTCTTTAGCTAGTTGAAAAGTATTCATGTTTCAAGACTGTTATGTCTAACATCATGTGAACATCCTACAATCTTCATAAAAACAATTCAGATCACCTGGACATTTTAATTTAATTTTATTCTATTCTATTTTTTCCTTTGTTTCTTCATCTCAATGGGAAATAAATTAACTCTGTGTAAATAAGTTTACATTGCCCCAACTTTATCATTAATTCAATTTTCACTTTTATCTTCTGCCTTTTAGTTTTTTAAGTTTATTTATTTATTTCTGAGAGAGAGAAAGAAAGAGAGTGAGACAGAGAGAATCCCAAGCAGGCTCCTGACTGTCAGCACAGAGTCTGATGTGGGGCTCAAATTCACAAACCATGAGATCATGACCTGAGCCGAAATCAAGAGTAAAATGCTTAAGGTACTAACCCACCCCAGGAACCCCTGCCTTTGTCTTTTTAATGTTTATTTATTTTTGAGAGATAGTGTGTGTGTGAGCAGGGGAGGGACAGAGAGATAGGGGAACAGAAGATCTGAAATGGGCTTTTTACTGACAGCAGTGACCCCGATGTGGGGCTTGAATTCACGAACCATGAGATCATGACCTGAACTGAAGTTGGACATTCAAAGGATTTAGCCACCCAGGTGCCCCTTTTCTGCCTTTTAGATAAATGATGTTTTTTAAGGGTTCTACATATTGGAAGAGGAAGAAAAAAAGGGGTACTTCAGAATGAAACATTTCAAAGATAAGTTTCATTCATGTCATGATTTTGACCAAACTCTGGTTTGAAATTCTCATTTCTATTCTCTGAGGTTTTTATGTTGACCCCACACCACACGTTGTGCTCTAATGGGCTCCATCCAGACAGCTTAATTTGGTCTCTTGTTTCTCTCTGTTCTTTTTTGCTATTTTGGATTTCACAAACAACACAAACAAACAAACTAGAGGAGTTTCAGAGGAGCATGAGACTGACCCATGGCCTTATGCAGCTTAATACATAATTTCCTATATTGTACTTTCTTCTCTATTAGCAAGAAAGAATTTTGGTCCACAAACTCATGACACACTTATCTACTATTGATCTGAGATATGTGAGAGTTAAGAAAATGTACACCACTCCTCACTAGTTTGGGTGGTGTAGTCCTTATCATCTACCGCTCCCTAAAGCCAGAAATATACATTCTGTCTGGAAGGGTATGGGAAAGTAGGAAGAGTCTGGGAAACTGTAGGAAGAGTCAACAAGGCACCCAGTCATATCCCATAAAGCCTGACCTCGCCTTATGTCATGTGGTCACTCAGGTAGTATTCAGGTAACCCTTCAGAGAGCACATTTGCGGCCTCAAGTAACCCATAGTCTTGCTGTTGCTCCAGAGGCAATCACACTGGGTCTCCACATAACAACATCCAAACTCTTAGAAGAAAATTGAATATGTTTTATTCATCACTTATTCCTCTCTGCTTTTTTCCTCTCTAAAGCTCCATAATTTCAATGTAAGTGCTAAAACCTTTTTCCGTATTTTGGTTTTTATAAGCTGTATAGAAATTACCACAATATGGAGATAGTGATATGTCTCTTACCTTCCTTTCCTCATGTCTCCCTCCAATTCCTGTTAAGGGTTATGTGTTCCTACAACATTCCATACCCTATTCAAATAGTTCTAATTATTGTGTTTTCTCTTTTCAATCTTTTCTCTAAAACCAGGAACAATGTAGGTCTATCTTTCCAAAATCCATGTCCCCTTAAGACTTTTAATTGGGTTTAATCATTGGAAAGAATTTTCACTATGGAGGAAAGGAACTTGCTTCTGATATTTAGAAGGTAAGTTCATCTCTCTGAAGTTCAGCTTCACAAGAAGTCTAGTTCAGTCCAACTATCATATGGAAAGAAACAGAAAATGAATTCTTTGGCAAGTCCAGTATTCTAAATCACATTATGCTCTGCTTGCAATAGATGAATTTACTATCTCCTATGCAGGGACATTAAAAAATAATCACTCTTCCCTGTGATAATATCTTAAGAATTATAAGACATAATTCCTGCTCCTATCTTTCTTTAAATCTACTACCTGGTTACATGTTGGCTTCGACACTTGTACTTGGTTTGACCACCAAAGCAGTCAGTCAAAGAAATTATTTTACTTTTTCTGCATACCTATTTATCAGTATCTTTTGGAGGGAGAAAATTTCAGTGCATACCACTACATAAGCTGTCGCTAAAAACGCACTGCTTGTAAGTGCTCAGTCTTCTCCATGAAATTCAAATTCAGGTTACTTTATTTTAGACTCTTTTTCTATATATAGACAGAGGTAGATTTATGATTGACAGGAGGAAAGGAGGGGGAGAAAAAAGATGATGAAAGAGACAGCAAGTGGAGTTCTAAGATGTCCTTATTACTAAACCATTTGAAATAATTTTTGATTGACATATCAGATACAGAATTTTAAGAGCAAATGTAGGATATAGAATTTTAGTGAAGAGTAGACTTATTACTTTCTTAAGGTCAGAAGCATATAAAAATGCAGTAAAAAGATCACCCCATCTCCAAAAAGGGACCCAAAGCCCATGTGACGAGTTAAGTTTCCTAAAACCCTGAAGATAAAAACCACCCTATGGTGTTTGTATTAGCATTCATTCTATTAGTCATCACTCCTTTGGTTACAAGTTACATGAAGCAACTCAAACTTTCTCAGAGCAAAAAGGGAAATTACTAGTTCACATAACCCAGAAGGGATGGGTATAGCAGGAAAAGACTAAAACCAGAGACTTACATCTTTTGTCTCCCAGCCTCTCAGCTCTTCTTTCCCTTCTTGTGGACAGAACTCTGTTACTACAGACCAGCGTCTACAGGAGATATTTAAAAGTTCAAAAAAAATCTGTTTGTACCAAATAAATTGGAACTCTTATGCCAATGAAATCCTGTACCTTCTAAGGTAAATAAAATCTTTAAATAAATATTAAAAAAAACTGCCTCAATATGCTCACCATGGATCCCTAGGATATAATCAATCAACAATTGTACCAGTATAAATATTTTTATGAAATATTTTTCTGCCAGTTTCACATACAATGTACTTCTGAAGTAATAACTGAATTTCACTCTTATTCAATGCATGAAACAGAAGCTAATATTTAGTATGCATTTTATCGGTTACTTGTATTATCTCATTTAATTCTCACCACAACTCAAAGATGTAATAAGTATTATTATCCTCATTTTACAGAAGAGATATTGAAACAATGAGAGATTTAGTACCTTCCCAAGGCCACATGGCTAATAAGTTCTAGAGCTGGGATAAGTAATGGAAGTTCTGTGTGGAAAGTAAACAGCATAAAATGTCATATATAGAGAGTATGTATATCTACTTGTTGTTCCATCAGAAGTTGATTTATATTTTCCTTCATATCTGAGTATATTCTCACTCTGGTTATAGAATGCTGACCTTAGTAAGATGAAATCAGTGATATTTGCACAATATACATGTTCAACACCCAACACTATTCCCAGCTTTTTAAAAAGTGCTACATTAAGTGGAAAAAATGAAATAAATAATGACATTATCATGTCCCAGTGGCTATCATAAAAGCAAATTTGTATCATTTTTTTCATGTTTTTATCTAAATTCCAGTTAACATACAGTGTAACATTAGCTTCAGGTATAGAATCTAGTGACTCATCACTTACATACAACACCCAGTGCTCATCACAACAGGTCCCCTCCTTACTACATCATCCATTTAACCTGTCCCCCAACATCCACCTCCCCTCCAGGAATCCTCAGTTTGTTCTCTATAGTTAAGAGTGTGTTTTCTGGTTTGTCAATCTTTTTTTTTTCACTTATGTTCATCTGTCTTGTTTCTAAAATTCCACCTATGAATGAAATCATATGGTATTTGTCTGTCTCTTACTGGCTTAGTATAATACTCTCTAGCTCCATCCATGTCATTGAAATAGCAAGATTTCATTCTTTTTGAAGGCTAATATTGCATTCTCTGTGCGTGTGTGTGTGTGTACACATACATATATACCATATCTTCTTTATCCATTCACCAGTCAACAGACATTCAGGCTCTTTCCATAATTTGTCTATTGTTGATAATGATGCTATAAATATCGGGGTGCATGTATCCCTTTGAATCATTATTTCTGTATCATTTAGGTTAAATACCTAGTAGTGCAATTGCTAGATTATAGGGTAGTTATTTTTAACTTTTTGAGGAACCTCCATACTGTTTTCTAGAGTGGCTGCACCAGTTTGCACTTTCACCAAAAGCATAAGAGGGTTCCTCTTTCTCTGCATTCTTGCCAACTCCGGTTGTTTCCTGTGTTGTTAATTTAAGCCATTCTGACATGTGTGAGGTGATATCTCATTGTGGTTTTGATTTGTATTTCCTGATGATGAGTGATGTTGAGCATCTTTTCATGTGTCCATTAGCCATCTGGATGTCTTCTTTGGAGAAATGTCTGTTCATGTCTCCTGCCCATATTTAACTGGATTATTTATTTTGGGGGGTGTTGAGTTTTATGAGTTCTTTATATATTTTGAATAGTAATCTCTATCAGATATGTCATTTGCAAATATCTTCTCCCATTCTATCGGTTTCCTATTAGTTTTATTGAAGGTTTCCTTTGCTGTGCAGAAGTTTTCTATCTTGATGAAGTCGCAATAGTTTATTTTTGCTTTTGTTTTCCTGAAAGAAGTGGATAAATTCCTAGAAACATATAAACTACCAAAATTGAAACCAAAAGAAATAGAAAACTTGAACAGACCCATACCACCAAAGAAACTGAATCAATAATCAAAATCTCCCAACAAACAGAAGTCCAGGGCCAGATGGCTTCTACCAGACATTTAAAGAAGAGTTAATACCTGTTCTTCTCAAACAATTCCAAAAAACAGAAAGGAAAGGAAAACTTCCAAACTTATTCAATGAGGCCAGTATTACCCTGATTGAAAACCAGACAAAGACTTCACTAAAAAAGATAACTATGGTCAATACCCCTGATGAACATGATTGCAAAATCTCAACAAAATAAGTTTCAACAAATTTTAAGAGACTGAAGTCATACCATGCATCTTTTCTGTTCACAATGCTATGAAACTCGAAATCAATCAAAAGAAAAAATCTAGAAAGAACAGAAATACATGGAGGTTAAATAACATGCTACTAAACAGTGAATGGGTTAACCAAGAAATCAAAGAGGAAATAAAAATGTATGTGAAGAAAAATGAAAATGAAAATGAAAATGAAAATATAACAATCCCAAATCTTTAAGATGCAGCAAAAGCTGTTCTAAGAAGGAAGTTCTCAGCAAAACACCATACCTCAAAAAGCAAGAAAAATCTCCAACAACTTAATCTTACACCTAAAGGAGCTAGAAAAATAAGAACAAACAAACCCAATAAACAGTAGCAGAAAGGAAATAATAAAGGTAACAGCAGAAATAAATGTAGTAGAAACAAAAAAGAAAACAACAACAACAGAACAAATCAATGAAACCAGGAGTTGATTCTTTGAAAAGATCAACAAAATTTATAAGCCTTCATTTAGCCAGACTCATAAAAAGAGAGGGGGGTGGGAGAGAGAGAGAGGACTCAAATGAACAAAATTACAAATGAAAGAGGAGAAATAACAACCAACACCACAGAAATATAAAGAATTATAGGAGAATATTATATGCCATAAATTGGACAACCTAGAAGATATGGACAAATTCCTAAAACCATATAACCTCCCAAAACTGAATCAGGAAGAAATAGAAAATTTGAATTACCAGCAATGAATGCTGGTAATTACCAATTACCAGCAATGAAATTGAATGAGTAACCATAAAACTCCCATCACACAAAAGTCCAAGACCAGATGGCTTCACAGGTGAATCCTACCAAAGATTTAAAGAAGAGTAATACGTATTCTTCTCAAACTATTCCAAAAAATAGAAGAGGAAGGAAAACTTTCAAATTCATTGTACAAGAAGGCTTCCATTACCCTGATACCAAAACCAGGTAGATCCTATAAAGAGAGAGAGAGAGAGAGAGAGAGAGAGAGAGACAGAGAACGAGAGAACTACAGGCCACTATTTCTGAAGAACATAGAGCAAAAATCCTCAACCAAATGGTAGCAAACCAAATCCAAGAATACATTCAAAAGTTCATTCTTTGCGATCAAGTGAGATTTACTGCCAGGATGCAAGGGTGATTTCATATTTGCAAATCAATCAACATGATACATCACAACAAAAAGAGAAAAACCAAATAGTCATTTCAATAAATGCAGAAAAAGCATTTGACAAAGTACAACATCCATTCATGATAAAAATCCTCAACAAATAGGTTAAGAGGAAACATACCTCAACAAAATAAAGGCCACATATGAAAAACACAACTAACATCATACTCACTGGTGAACAACTGAGAGCTTTTCTCCTAAGATCGGAAACAAGACAAGAATGCCCACTCTCACCACTTTTATACAACATAGTACTGAAAGTCCTAGCCATAGCAATCAGACAATCAAAAGAAATAAAAGGCATCCAAATTGGGAATGAAGAAGTAAAACTTTCACTATATGCATATGACATAATACTATATGCAGAAAACCCTAAAAACTCCACCAAAAAATTGCTAGAATTGATATACAAATTCAGTAAAGTCTCAGGATACAAAATCAACATAAAAAATCTGCTGCATTTCTATATACCAATAATAAAGCATCAGAAAGAGAAACTAAAATCAATCCCATTTACAATTGCACCAAAACAATAAAATTCCTAGAAATATACCTGACCAAAGAGGTGAAAGACCTGTAACCTGAAAACTGTAAAACACAGATGAAAGAAAGTGAAGAAGACACAGAGAAATGGAAAAACATTCCATGCTCATGGACTGGAAGAACAATATTGTCAAAATGTCAATATTAAGCAAAGCAACCCATACATTTAATGCAATCCCTATCAAAATAACACCAGCATTTTTCACAGAGCTAGAACAAACAAACCTAAAATTTTTATGGAACTACAAAGACTCAGACAGCCAAAGCAATCTTGAAAAAGGAAATCAAAGCTGGAGGCATTACAATTCTGGACTTCAAATTATATTATAAAACTATAGTGATCAAGACAGTATCAAGACAGTACTGGCACAAAAACAGACACACCGATCAATGGAATAGAAGAGAAAACCCAGAAATGGGCGCACAACTACTTCTTCAACAAAGCAGGAAAGAATATCCAATGGAAAAAAAAGATAGTCTCTTCAACAAATGATGTTAGGAAAATTGGACAGCAACATGCAACAGAATGAAACTGGACCACTTTCTTGCACCATACACAAAAAATAAATTCAAAATGGATGAAAGATATAAATGTGGGACAGTATACCATCAAAATCCTAGAGGAGAATACAAGTAGTAACATCTTTAACATTGACCATAGCAAATTATTACTAGACATGTCTCCTGAGGCAATGGATGCAATGTTGAGTCATGAAATATATTGGGATTTTTCAGTTTACGTTGGTATCTTTTGTGCATATTTGGTAACGCAGAAATGGTACATCAAAAGGACAATCAGCCCAAGAAATTTGAGTTGCTTACTGTTCGTCACTATATAGCAGAAACAAAGTGGTCTTTCTCTCAGCCCTAAACATGTCAATCTCCCAAGGGCTGACTACATATGGTGATGTACAAAGTGAGGAACAAAATAAAGGAAGAGAATTATTCTAACCCTGAGAAGCTAGAAAGTAGAAAAAGTAACAACTTTTTCTAATTCTGTAAAATGGCTAGTATTCAGCACATGATAGTGAAAAATATGTTCTGTTGACTTACTCTTTAAATATTAACAATGAATAAATTCTTAAAAGTATTTTTATTAGTTCTCAGTATTACTGTGATAAAGTAACTATAAGACAAGGTACCAGAGTGAAGATTTTTCACATTATACCTTTACTCTTTTATTCTTCACTCTATCAAAATATTTTGTCATGCAAGAGCATTTCTTTTATGAATCAGTATAGCTTTTCTCTTATCACAGAAGCAGTTTCAATTAATAAAACAGCTGCCTTACATTTGCAAATGAAGTAATTCAAGCTGAAGCCACCAGCAGAGGAAGGAGTGCCATGGGACCAAGGACTACATGATTTAACAATGTGTTGCAATTAGAAATGTATCATTCGGGAAATTACCTAGAATATGCTCATGAACTGGTAACCACCTTGACTGTCACCAGAGCACATGAAAATTAACACATATTTAATAACTTGTGCACGCAGATTTAGAGTGTATTATTCAAAATTCATGGAAATGAATCATATGCCATTATTTAATCTACAATGCTTTTCTTATTTTGCATCATCTCACGCAGTCAAAATGATTTAATGTACTTTTAAGTATTATTAAATAAGCTTGAATGAAGGTTAAAAACTTAAATTTTTACACATTTTGTGCATGTATGTACATAGCTATCTTGGAATAATTTTTGTGACACTTTCTATTTACATTTCATTAGCTAACACTTCTTTTAGCCGGGTGTACATTTAATAATCTCTTGACACTTTATCCTTTGTCAGTGCTTTCAATAAAATTCAAATTCAAAGGCAAAATAATGCAAACATATTTGTGTAAGTCTGTTTCACTTATGTCTGCCATTTTTAAAAATTAAAATCATGTGGACCAATTTATATGTGAGACTTTCCTATATGCTTCAAAGAGAACATTATCTGTGGAAAGCTGTATGGGGGAACTGTCTGGTTGAGTCTGTGCACCTGTGCACACGTGTGTTCACCCATCCATTTGAGTGAATGCATGGGGAAGGATAAGGAACAACTTGAAAACTGATGAACACATTTCTCATTCTGCACATATCAGTAAGGCAGAGATGATCAGTGGAGTCAGAAGTCATACCTAAAGAATCTTGAACTCTGTCTTATCACTAATATTGTCTGATGTGAAAAATTCAATACGCAAGACTGAAATCAGATAAAATAATGAGAGGTCCTGAATTTATCTAACCTATTTAAATATTGCTTGATCCAGTCCTCTAACTGCCCCAAGAAGATGTATATTTAAAAAAAATCTTATCAGCATTTTGTCATAAGACACTTATTGGACATAACTCTAATTTGTTCTAATGAAGGAAAAATTGTTCCAAAGCAAAATACCAACAGTAAATCTGAGCCATTCCCAGTGATTCCCAGTAACCTGAGTAATTTCTTAGAAAAATGCCTCTAAGAATAGAAAAAGCTAAAACCAGTAACAGAAATCTCAGACTCTGGACATCCTTGAATCACGGCTTAAAAAGTTATTTTTGAAGTGTGTTTCTCAGATCTCTGAACTGCCATGAAATCTTCAAATGCACTGCTAATTTATTTTCATAAATTTTCTATTGTATAAAAATATTTAACAGGTAAGAAATCTGCATCTCAGGTTTGTTTGCTTGTTATTTATTAATCAATTATAAGCTCCAATAGAGCAACAAAAGAATCTTACTAGTAATACTAAGCCTTTGATGCATGCTTTGCAGAGCAATGATTCAGAAGGCTGGACTGGTCAAGTCTAGGGTAGTTTATTGTTAATACTATAAAATTTAATAGAGACATGATTCTTATATGTAAGTGTTAATAAAAAGTTGCATATTCATTATCGAGACTTTTTCTGAGTGAAAAATACAAACACTGGCTGTTACAAACCCAACTGGAAAAATGTAGAATATCAATAAAAATTTTCTACAAAGACATCTTTAGTGCCAATATTAACATTTACAAATCAAATCAATGTGGATTATTTTCATTTCAAAAAAGTTACTTTAACAAAGAATTTAGTGCAGATTTCCTTCTCTTGGTATAAATAAGTATCTTTTTCCAAGGGTGCCTGGGTGGCTCAGTTGGTCAAGCATCTGACTTCAGCTCAGGTCACGATCTCATGGTTCATGAGTTCGAGTGCTGCATCAGGCTCTGTGCTGACAGCTCAGGGCCTGGAGCCTATTTTGGATTCTGTGTCTCCCTCTCTCTCTGCTCCTCCCCTTTTGCTCTTTCTCTCTCTCGCTCTCTCAGAAATAATAAAAACATTTTTAAAAAATAAGTATCTTTTTCCAGATAATAACACAAATAATGAAGGCATTTAGGTACCAAAGTTTGGAAGTCACTACCAAGGATACACAATGAGAAATCTAAAGCATTAAGTATTTTGTAATGGAAGATGTTAAAAACAAATTGGCTAGGCATAAATTTGATATCCTTGAGCTGAATAAAAGAACAGCAAATAACATTTCCAGAAATTAAGTGATGTGTATCAAAACTTTTTAAAATATTTTACCCTTTGACTCAACAAATCTTCTATGATATCCTAAGAATACACCAAATAAGTGAATACAGATAAATTTCCAATGGTCTTCATTACAGGGTCATCTGAGAACAGTTCAAATTTCCCAGAATAGGGAAATAATAAATTTTAGTATATCCATAAAATGCAACTCTATAAACCACTGAGGACAATAATGTAGATAATGATACATACTATTTGCATGGAAAGAAGTTAGTGATGTAATGAGTAAAAGAGCAGGTTTTGCAACCTTATGTAAAATATATACAATAAATATTTGCTTCCTTATCAAGCATGTGCTTATATAGGTATAGGATGGGAAGATGGTGTGTGGGCATATCTGGCTGGTTTTATTTTGTTTATGCATATTTTTCTAATTTTAAATAACAAATACATGTAACAAGTACAATAAAATTATTTTTTATTATTTAAAAGAAATGCAGTAAGATGTTCATTCTGGAAATGGTTTAAATAACATTGCTGTGACGTGCTATGAGGTTACATGTTTTTCTGGTTTTTAACTTTTTAAATATCATACTCCATCATTGTGGTGTTTTTTAATATCTCACCTCTATGTGACTAGCTAAAATATTTGTATTTTCATGTGAATAACTCCTACCGCATTTAAATTTTACTGTAAGTTTCATTATTCTAAGTAATACACTAGCCTGATGAATTTTATTTATTATAATAACGTAATTAAGAAAATGTTTCTTCTAGCCCTTTAATCTGTGATTATTTCAGTAATATTATGACAAGGCAGTTTTTTCTTAATATTATGTAAAGATTCTATGGATGTTAATTTTGCATACAAGAGAATAGAAATATTAGGAAGAAAAAATTCTAGAAAACAAAGAATTGAAAGAATAAAGATATCAATTTGTCTTAGACCATTTTTTATCTACCTTTAAACAGTGCATCTTTTATTAATTTTTAAAACTGTTTTCAGCTTATAAACCAAATTTGTATAAGCTGTTTCAAGGAATAAATTTCTGGAATAACAAAATAACTTAATGCTTAAAATACAGAAATATCCTAGCCGAAAGACGCAGAATTATTTTTCAAGCCTATTATGCAACTATTCCCATGTAAAAGGGATAAATAAAAGATATATGGGTAGAAGATAAATCTTGCATATTCTCATTTTCTTTCAGCATGACCCTTGTGAAATGGGTACCCTGAAAGGTCTGCATACATTTGTTATATATTATTTTAAATGTTCCTTTAACTGTACACATGAATATGCACATTCTTCTCACTTTTGTCTAATATCCATTTCATAGTGGGCTTCGTTGTACTGCCAATGAAAGGAGACACAGGTTTTTGCCTCACTTATATTCCACTAATATATCACTTTAATTATTTTAAAAAATTTATTTTAAGTAGGCTCCATGCCCAACATGGGCCTCAAACTCAACCCTGAGATTGAGACTGGCATGTTCTACCATCTGAGCCAACCAGCCACCCCTTAAAGTGTTTACTGACTAGCAACCATAAGATCTATTCTCTTTCTCCTTTACCTTTCTTGTGTTAACAATATATACCTAGTACATTTTCTTACTAGAGGTTGTTCTCTAGGGTTAACCCTAAGGTGCATGGGGTTCCAGGCAAACATATTTGCAGAGTCCCAATAGTTCTTTGTCAGATACAGTGATTTATTCTAGAAGAATATGTGGAGAAGTGGTACTTACGTATTTGTTTATTGTCTAGTCAGTGCACATGGAGATTCTTCCTAGTGTATAAATACCATGTCTTTCTGCTCAGGTCCAGAAACCATTTCTTAATTTTCTTTATTGTCAAATGTGCTGTTACTAATTTCAGCTCCCCCAGCACAAGAAAAAGAAAGCAGCGTTACTAATTCATGAAGCTATGGCTTTGCAAACTGTACTGAAACAAACAGATTCTCCTGCCTCTGCAAGCATCTCTAATACCATTTAGCTAACATTGGTAATGTCATTATGAGATTACTTCATTTCATCATGCTGCCCATGGATATTGGCTTCCAATGACTCTTTCAAAGATTGTTACTGTTGACAATAATCACAAGAGTAAATCTTACACAGAGTATTAGGGTAATGTGAATAAGTTTATTTTCTGATCATGTTAAATTTGCCATTTAGAATTTTATAGCATAAAAGCAGAACACATGTTCTAACCCTGTCTTCTCTTACACCCTTTAGCCATAATCACTACATTCCTAGAATATGATCTTTTTCATCATTTACTATACACTTGCCATTTACACAATGTGACCAGAGGGAAAGGAAGATAAGGGGAGAGATGAGTGACCCCATTCACACAAGAAATGTCTGTCCCTCATCTGCAACTGGAAAGGCTTACAATCCACCTGGGAGAACACTGTCATCACATGGACTAGAGACAAGAAGGGCCCATTATCACCAAAGAGTTATGGTTTCAGAAGTTCTAAAAGGAGATCAATAAATCCATCTGAATAGGATGACTCTACATATGGTATAGAGCCTGCACTGAGGTGGAGCATCTTCCTTAGATGCAGCAGCAGGGAGTAAAGGGCACCTGCTGTCACCCTCTAGTGCTGTCAACAGACCTAAGGCAGCATTGATGGGAACACAGATAGGTGAGAAGTGTAGCCTGTGGGCAGGACAAAAGGCCCACAGTAAGGAATGGGCAACCATTAGTCCAGAATCCTGAGCCTTACCTGGGTCTAACATGAGTGGGAGTCACATCACAGACAACCAATGTGTCTGCCTCATTCTAGTAGCCTAAATGTCTGGGATTCCAGAAAAAGAATATCAAAGACTGGACAAAATTCAAGAGCTCCCAGAACTTCTGATCGTCTTAGGAGTTGAAGTAAAAGGTTGAAGAAAACCCAACGGTGTTCTTTGGGTGTTCTTGAGCTGCCCTGCATGGACAGCATTGCTGGTCCAGGCCAGTCCAAGGTAGCAGAGAGGACATAGACAGAGGAAGGCACTCCAAAGCACAGAGGCCCCTGAGGCATGGAGCTGGGGCAGTGGTCAGCTTGCTCATGTCTAAGGGTAGTACTCCTTTCTACTTCAGAGCCCTATAAAAAAGAAACTGGAATATATTTGGCCATGTTAGTACAGCTAGTACTAACTGGCCACTTAATTATACAACTGTAATAATCTGACTCCATTTTTGACATTTGACTGTTGACAGCTTTCAAGTCCCACTGGTTCCTCTTCCTCTTCTGCTCCACATCTAGGCAAACTGATAAGAAAGTCCAGATGCTCCCTCCTTGGCCCTGGTGGGAAGTTTAAATCAACCAAGCCTTGTACTACATGCAGGAACCCTCCAGTTCTACTCCTAATCACAATAAATAACAAGCCAATCTCCTTTCCCTGCTCTCTCAGGCCATTTTTGAACCTGATTGAGAGCTTGTCCCATTATCCTCAGAAATCCTATTCTGTAATAATTTTTTTCATATCTTCTTGGTATAAGGTATAGTCATTGGCCTCAACAACCAAACAAAACTTTGGGGGTAAGGTAGGAGTCCATGAGACTGCTTCTGTGAGGCAATCACAAAAGAAACAATTGAACAATTTGGCATTTGCAAAGCCAAGAAAGAGATGTTAGCCATAGATTAACCTGAGAGAGCCTAGGCTGGTACAATTAACCAAGTTTAGCAGTGAGAATTCCTCTGCTTCTAAGATGTGAACTCACCTTACAATGAAATTTAAATACATCCAAATTTTAATCCAGGGTAAATCTGCTCTCTACAATGACTGACTAGCAACCTCAGTGTACTTTTGGGAGATAATAGGAGTCCCCAGCTCTAATAAATTCTAGCCTAAAACAATTGTAGCAGCTTCAGCTACACTTGTACCAGCAGATTGCTTCAGAAAAGGAACATGTGGTATTTAAAAACTGTCAAACAGTTACATATGCTTTCCCTAATCAAAGGCGTGTGATTTCATTGTAAGCAAGCCTGCTCCCAAAGTAGGAATAGATTACCTCCATGTTTGCCATTTCACTTCTGAACTTTTAACCAAAGATTGTATAAGTGCACTATAAATGGTGACATTAGCTACCATCCCAAATGATGCATTTTGAGGACTATTTGATAGTATCTTTTTTTTTTGAACTAGTAAAACAATACAAACTGTAAAATATAGTGAGAATATTAGGGGACATTGATTCTGACATGGGTCCTAGTTCTTGGTTTTTGTCTTTGCTTCCCCACTGCCCCAGCTAAATAGTTTGGCAATGAAGTATTATTTAACTTTTCTATAAGATGATTTATGATGTCTTTTTATATGAAAAAGTCTATAATCTATTGTCTTGACAAACAAAATTAACCACAGGAAATGTGCAAGATAGAGTACAGTTTCATTTTAGTATGATGAACACAAATGTTGGCCTTACATCAATGGAAATCTTAGGTCATTCAAATTTTGACTTAAAATGAGGAATAATATAACCTTTCCTCTCCAATATTCTGGTTATTTCAACTACCCAAAGCCACACTTCTAAATAAATACAGACCAGAATTTTTACTCAGATACCCTGACTCTTGGGAAAATTACTTATGAATATAGGTCTGATCTCATAATATGGTATTATCTCTTAAGATATCTTCCTTTCTTGTCTTTGTAGATTTAGTCCAGTGGCCTAACAAGTACTGTGTTCTGTGTGCCAGTGTTAGAAGTGTTAAGGAGCATTACATCATAATGGTTCACAAGCATGGAAATTACCTGGGCCCTAGAAGTTAGAAATAACATAATGGTGAAACTATTTTGGATACATACTTACTGATTTTTTAAAAATACTTTTAAATACTTCTTTTAGCACCTTCCATAGAAACTTCCTAAAGCCTTGTAGCCTAATTGCCTAGTCTTCATACTGTGACACATTTTTAGAAAGCTGACTCTGAAAATATTGAAATATAACACAAGTCTCCACTTTAGGCTTCCTCGAAGAAGCAACATAGTGATTTTCCTAAGTGCTTTATACAAATGAACTTCCTACCAACCCTCATTGAATAGCTGTCCTCTCACCAATTTCATCTTGGTAGTAATAATGGCTTCTTCTGTCTTCACTCTCCATGAAGCCTGCCCACATTCTCTGGACATGAAGAAAAAAGTGTTGTTTTTCACGTATCACAAGTGATAGGACAGTAAAAGCAGCAGTCAGAACAACATATTTTGACCACAAACATGTGTTTACTCCTAGTGTTACTAAATTTTGTTTTGCTAAGAAAGATACATAATTTAAAGCCAACTGGAGTGGGGCAGGGGTGGGGGGCTGGGTGGATCAGTCAGTTAAACGTCCAACTTTGGCTCAGGCCATGATCTCGTGGTCCGTGAGTTCGAGCCCCGTGTACTCAGAACTCTGTGCTGACAGCTCAGAGCCTGAAGCCTGTTTCAGATCCTGTGTCTCCCTCTCTCTCTGACCCTCCCCCATTCATGCTCTGTCTCTCTCTGTCTCAAAAATAAATAAACGTTAAAAAAAATTTAAAAAAATTAAGCCAATTGGAAGTTGTATCTATCAAATACACAGACCTTTGGGTCAAATTAGCCAATAAGAGAAAAGTCCACATCTCATATAAAACAAAATTGGGAAGATGGACTAGTAAGGACGAGTCCTTTGATTTTCGTTCCAGATATCTATATTCAAACAACAAACAAATTTAGTAGAATAAGAACAACTACCATTTTATCTTTCCCACAGGTTCTTTCCGTTAAGAATGTGGACAAGGCATTACATGGAGGATTTGTCTGTGATTCATAATGTCTGGGATCTCAGGTGGGAAGCCCTGAATGCTTGGAAATGAAGCAAATTGCTGGGAACAAGAACCACCTGGAGGTTTTCTCACTAGTGTCTGGCACTAGGGGGATACCTTCAAAGGCTGGGCTTTTAACAAGAGGACCTAGCAGTGGTCTCTACATGTGGTCTGGATTTCTCAGTATGGCAGATGGGTTCCAAGGAAAAACATCTAGGGAGAGAGTGTCAGGAATGCAAGCATGCCAAGGAAGTAAGGCAGAAACTGCAGTCTCCTTTAACCCAGCCCTGCAAGCATGACTTTCACTGCATTTTATTACTAACAAGTGTGCCACTGAAAGCAGAGGGTATTAAATTCTACCTCTTAAAGGAGAAGTAGCAAAGTAGCACAGAAAAAATGTGTGACGGGGAAAATTATTATGGTCTTCCTTGAAAGCACAAACTTCTACAGACTGTGATGACAAAAATGGTTAGAAATGACTCTAAGACTTACTGGCTACTGTGATGGAGTTGGAATGTTGAAGAATCCACCTGATTTGTCTGGATGACTACACAATATGTGACTCAACTCTCTATCTTGACTTTGTTTGCATTTAAAGAAAAGTCACTAATAGCATACCCAAAGCCATTGGCCTTCACCTCAAGGGGATCTCACAAACTATGGGAATATCCTGCTGTTGAAACTAAAGGTAGGAGGTGGGGCAAGCATTTGGTCTATTACTTCTTTAAGTATTGAACCCCCACAAACTTCTCTTTTATTGTTTAACATAATGAATACTGTTCAATCCCTTTGATTGTGGTTGAACAGAAAATATTAACATAAGCACTTTATGACTTCCATTGCAACATACCAGCAGCTCCCATGAAACCAACTGGTTATAATTTCAAACTCAATTTTTGTCCCATTAGATCACACCATCGCTCCAGGCACATATATATGGGTTAAGTGGGAAGGGGGATAAAAAAAAGAACGTAGCAAGATTTTAACCACAATAATTAAAAGAACCATAATTATAGTGACAATGAAGGGAAACAAAAGAATATGAAACAATAAGAGAAGTCTTGATTTGGGATATTTTTCATTTTAAGGGGAAAATTTATGTCCAAGTACAGTTTATGTGAAACAATTTCATTATCATTTGAAAAAAAGAACTCTTATCTCTCAGTCAAGTGAACACTAACCATGTACCAACTGATATGAAATGTCAAAGTTAAAATACAGTATGCTCACATGAGCACAAAGAGACATTAGCAGTAACCTTTAGGAACTCTGGTGTTCTTATAACTAATGCATTAACCCATTTATTTAAGAAAAGGTCAACATAATGGAGCATTAGGAGAGTAATAAAGTTCTCCCCTGCTATTCAAAATGTCAGGATAATGCTGGACTCTGCAATTTGATAATTAGAAGAAATAATGTTCACTCAGAGAGTCCCCCTTAGGATCTCTTGTAGGGCTGGTTTAGTGGTGATGAATTCCTTCAGTTTTTGTTTGGGAAGACCTTTATCTCTCCTTCTATTGTGAATGACAGACTTGCTGGGTAAAGGATTCTTGGCTGCATATTTTTTCTGTTCATCACATTGAAGATTTCCTGCCATTCCCTTCTGGCCTGCCAAGTTTCAGTAGATAGGTCTGTTACTACCCTTATGTATTACCTTTGTAAGTTAGGGCCTGTTTATTCCTAGCTGCTTTCAGAATATTCTACTGTACCAATGATGTTTACTTTATTTAAAATAGTTAATAACATACTTTATCTCATTGGTCAAAAGACTTTCCATTATATCCTCCTCCATTTAATAAATATGTTGTTCAGATGTGTTTCTAATGTTTGACACTCACTCCTCCTACTACCCAACCCCCTTTCAAAATAATGGGGAGCTTACATATCAATTAGATTCTTGCTGCAAAAGAGAAAAAAATATTGTGTCCTATCTGTTCACCATTAACCAATCAATATATTCTAAATATCATTTATTAGTTTGAGATGTTTTAGGCAATTATTGAATTTCATAGCAGAGTAGTAGGACTTAGATTTATATCTTGCATTCCAACTATTTGCTATGTAACCCTGAGAAAATGACCCCATATTTCTGAGCTATAAGACTCTTATCTGACAATTACATTAAACTAATTCAGGGGCGCCTGGGTGGCTCAGTCGGTTAAGCGCCTGACTTCGGCTCAGGTCATGATCTTGCGGTCTGTGAGTTTGAGCCCCGTGTTGGGCTCTGTGCTGACAGCTCAGAGCCTGGAGCCTGCTTCAGATTCTGTGTCTCCCTCTCTCTCTGACCCTCCCCGTTCATGCTCTGTCTCTCTCTGTCTCAAAAATAAATAAACATTAAAAAAAATTAAACTACTTCATACATTTTTGGAGGGAATATTAAATAATATTATGCATGCAAAACCACTTAGAATTCCTTGCAGCTCTCATGAACTTACTAAAGGACCTTCATTATTATTGCTAATGAAATCTGTGGTCCATAAAAACATCTATTATTTAGCCAGCACTAATTTGAAAAAATTTCATAGAAAAGATTTATACCTAAGATGGAGAAAGCTGAAAGCTTTTCAGTCAGCCAATACTCCCTTCTCCCTTCAAAATGACCAAATTACAAAATCATAACTTTTCTTGAAGCCATTAGAGAATTAAAGTTAAGTCTGAACATAGACTGAAATCCAAGGAAATCAGGCTTCTCCAGGAAGAGATGTGGTAGGAAAGCTGCCCCCACTGTGGCCGAACACTGGAGGCTTTGGATACCTAACTAGCAGGTAAGAACCATTTAAAATGTTAATGAATTGCTAAAGGCTGAATGTCAGGTTGTGTGAGTATAACACCTCTGGTAGTCCAGTTCCAGCCACTCAAGCTTTTTACTATGGAAGTCTACTGGGCATATAGGGGAAAGATTGGAGGCACAGAGCCCCTCTTTGTCATAAAGATCACCAAAGGCAGAGTAGAAGGTGCTATGGAAAAGGCACAAAGTTCTGCCAGCAATTTTTTTTTCCTGAAAATAAAATAAGAATCCTAAGCCACTGGTGAGGAATAGCAAACTGTGTCTGCCCCTGGGGTAAAATTCAAGTAGGGAAATGATAAATGAAAAAAACAAAAACAAAAACAAAAACTACCACTAAGAGAGGAGCCAGAAGCAGTCCAGGGCCCATGATTTTATACCAACATTAGAGATATCCTAACATGGAAGGAAGGACAGAGAATTCTCACTGAAGACATGATGCAGAGTTTGACAGCTACAGGAAACAGGGGAGGATAGCTGAGAAAACCCAACCATGAAACACAAGAAACAAGGCCTGCCTAAGACTGCGGCATGGCAAGGAGTTCTAACATCCACCACCAGACTGGCCATCATCAAGAAATAGGCAGCAACAGTCTACAAAGGGGAGAGAGGCAGGTCCCATAGACATTCTTCATGGTGCATATTCACAGGAAAGGCTGAAAGCCAGAGTGGAACTGCAACACTGAGAAGAACCTTCTTCATCCAAGCTCCCATACTAAGCACATGGTTAACACTAAAGCATTAAAATCCAGTTAGGTAATGAAGGAAACAATATCAACAAATTCCAAACACACACTCTGATTAGGTTGAGTCAACCCCCAACACTAATGGTGTAGCAGAAGAAATGAGGCTATTTATCATGGTCTCTACTTTCTACACAGACATGCAACATTCAATTACAAATTAGATAAACACAAGGAGAAAAAGGAAATCTCTGTCAAAAAATGAAGTAATTTACAGAAAAAGACTCCCACATGACCCAGATGACAGAACCACAGGGCAGTGACTTTCAAGTAACTGTGATTAATATGTTGAAAGCTCTAGTGGAAATAGTGTGAAAAATGCATGAATACCTGAGACATTTCATGAAAGTTGTGACACTACGAGAACAAATAAAAACAGAAATAATGAGATGAGGAAAAGAAGGGGGTATTAGTAATAATAATGTAACTGAGATAAAGAACTCCTTCCATTGATGCATCAAGAGAATTGACCAAGCCAAGGAGAGAATGTGTAGACTTAGAAGACAGATCAAGAGAAATTACCCAAACTAAAACACAAAGAGGAAAACAGGCGTTAACAAGAAAAGCTGAGATTACCCAAGAGATACAGAATAATTCCGTAAAAATCTAACACATGTAACTGAAATCCCAGAGAAGAAAGTGAGCAAAAAAAAATTTTTTTGAAGCAATAATCACAGAAAAGTTTAGAAAACTAGTGAAAAACATAAACCATAAATCTGAGACGCTCATAGAAGACCAAAAACAATAAGCACCTAAAGAAACACACTTAAACATATATTAAAAATACTGAAACCAAAACTTAAGAAAAATCTTGACAACAGCTAGAGGGGAACCAAAACACACACACACACACACACACAGAGGAACAAAAATAAGAATTAGAGCTCTGTCAGAAACTATGCAAGCCAAAAAGGAGTGACCATTTTAAAGTACTGAACAAAAACTATCAAGTGAGATTTCTATATTCAGCAAAAATACTTTTCAGATATGACTACAAGTAAAAGCTGTTTCAAAAAGACAGACATAGAGGGGTGCTGGGTGGCTGAGTTGGTTAAGCACCCAACTCTTCCTTTCAGATCAGGTCATGGTCTCGTGGTTGTGAGAGGAAGCCCCGCAATGGGCTCTGTGCTGGGTGTGGAGCCTGCTGGAAATTCTCTCCCTCCCTCTCCCTCTGCCCCTTCCCAACTCATGCAGCTCTCTCTCTCTCTCTCTCTAAAAAACATGAGAGAGACAGAGCGAGAAAAGAGAATTCATTCATTGCTTTGAGACTTGTGCTTTAAGAAAGTTTGGTTAAAATTTTTCATCCAGCAGGAAAATTATACCAGGTAGGAATTTAGATCTAAAAAAACAGATAAAGCACTCCAATAATGTTTGACATGAACATAAATATAGAAACACAATATTTTCTCATTTTAAAGTGTTTTAAAAGGTAATTGATTGTCAAAGGCAATAATATATTGAAGATTTATACAGATAAAGCAAAATATATAACAAGAATGCCAAAAATATGGTATAAGTAAATTAAAAGTAAAATCAGGAAAAGACAAGAATGTTCTCACCAGTCTCACCAAGTGGATATAAGTTAATATTTGGCAATAAAAGCACCAAATAAAATTAAGTACTAAGGTATGAATCTAATAAGATGTGTACTCAATTTATATGTTGAACACTTGTTTTTAATATGATTTTTTTTCAAGTTAGCTAACATACATTGTATACAGTGTGCTGTTGGTTTCGAGGGTAGATTCCTGGGTTTCATTGCTACATACAACACCCAGTGCTCATCCCAGCAAGTGCTGGGAAAAAGTCCATTTTCTCCTCCCCCCCACCATCAACTGTTTGTTCTCTGTATTTAAGAGTCTCTTATGGGTTTGCGTCCCTCTCTGTCTGAAACTACAAAACACTGATGAAAGAAGATTTTGTAAAGAAATGGAAATATATATCGTACTCATGAATTAGAAGACTCAAAATTAAAACATGATTCCCCCCAATTTGAGAATATATCAGATGCAATCCTGATCAAAATCCCTACAAGTTTTAATTTTTTTTGTAGATATCAACAAGCTTACTATAAAATCTGTTCAGAAAAGCAAAGAAACTAGAAATCTGAAAGGAGAAACAAAAACAATGTGGGAGGATTCATCACATTCCGTTTACGGTAATCAAGTGAGTGTGGTAAAGAATTTATGGTAATCAAGTGAGTGTGGTATTGGTGAAAGTTTAGAAATATATGTATCAATGGAAAAGAACAGAGTCCAAAATTAGAGTCACGCAAATATTGTCAACTTGTTTTTGACAAAGGTGCAAAAGTAATTCAATTGATGATAGTTTTCAAAAATTTTTTTCAATGTTTATTTATTTTTGAGAGAGAGAGACAGACAGAGACAGAGTGCTAGCAGGGGAGGGGCAGAGAGACAGAGAGAAAGACAAAGAATCCAAAGCAGGCTCCAGGCTCTGAGCTGTCAGCACAGAGCCCAATGTGGGGCTCAAACTCACAAGCAGTAAGATCATGACTTGAGCTGAAGTCAGGATACCCAACTGACTGAGCCACTCAGGCACCTCCAGTTGATGACAGTTTTAATTTAAAAGATTAAGAATAATATTTTCAACAAATTGTACTGGAATAATTGGACATAATATACAAAAAATTAAAGGCCTTTAATGTATACCTCATGCCTTACACAAATTTACTCAAAATGGATTAAATTTATAAATGTAAATTTTTAAACTATAAATTCTAGATGAGAACAAATGGAAAAATTTGTGAGCCTGGGTTCAAGGGCAACTTTTTAGATACAATAAAAAAAGCAAGGGGATCTCATTAAAACAAAACAAAACAAAACCCAAATACCTTTGAAAATGAAACCATCAAAAACATCATTAAGGAAATGAAAAGTCAATCCACAGATGGAGAAGTAATTTTTGGAAATCACATATCTGATAAAGAACTTGTATTCCAAAATATATAAAGAACTATTAAAAATCAGTAAGAAAACAAACTATTCAATAACAATAATATGGGCAGACACTTCACTAAAGATTATATGAGATTTCCAGGGAAAGTTGCTGAGTAGGAGGATCCTAGGCTCACTTTGTCCCACAGATACACCTAGATAACATCCACACCAGTGTAAATAACCCAGAAAATGACCAGAACACTGGCAGAACAGACTCTCAACATAGCTGAACACAGAGAAGAGGCCACAACTAAGAGTGTAGAAAGGGAAGAGACACAGTAGGCAGCCAAAGGGACTCAAGACTGTTCACTGGAGGGAGGGATGCCATGGGTATAGACAGCGGAGAGCAGCAGACCCTATACCAGGCACCCCAGGCACGAGGGACCCCATATTGGAAAGACAAATCCCCATAACATTTGGCTTTGAAAAACATTTGGCTTTGAAAATCAGTGACACTTAATACCTGGAACTTTAAAAATTAGCAGGCATGCCTCTGGGAGAGGCAGGAGGGCAACAGGGAACTGAGTCCTTGCCCTTAAAGAGACAGAACAACAAACAGCCCCACTGAGATACAGCATAGAAGCAGCAATTTAAAAAATTTCTGGGGTATAGGAGATTTAGTTAGTATTCTCAGGGTATGAGCTGGAGAGGAAAGGATCTTCGTGACATTTCTCCAGAACAAAAGAATTGACAGACACCACTTTTCTCCCCTACCTGCCAGTCTAGATAAACGGACACCTGCAGAACCCAGCATAGTGCCAACACTCTCCACCTAGCTTCTTAACGATAAGCCCGATCCCACAGTATTCTACAGAACAGGATTTGTCCCAGGTAGCTGTAGCCCTCTTCATGCAGTAAGTCTGCACAGACCTTGCAGGCACCTTGAACCCTGCCCTTGCATCTTCCTGTGGACCTACACCTCCAATATCCCCTTGGCTGGAGCCCATCCAAAGCCCACCCAAAAAGCCACAAGCCTTGCAGTGTGCAAGGAGCCCTGACAGGGGCCAGCACCACTCCAAAGTGACTCCTGCTCCAGAGAGAGGGGAAGATAACTACATAGTTCCACTGTGGCCCCAGCAGGGAGCTAGAGGTGGACTTCTGGTCCAATTGCAGGCCCTGCTCAGCAATGAAAGCTTCTCAGTGGGAAATCCAGGGAGAGCACCCTTCAGTTCTGGCAAATGCCTAGTCTGACTCAACTCAAACTAAGGTGGACCCAGACTGGCTCACTAACAATGCAAGAATCAAACTCTGTCCACAAAGGCAAAGAGAGCCACTGAATACAACTGGACTGAAGAAAAACGTGACTTAACCGCAACAGTAAGGCACATGCAACACACATAGGAGACACCCTGAAGCACCAGATTCCGGTGAACACAGGACATTGCACTGCTGGGTACTACAGAATCTCTTCTTCATAAGGCCACTACTTTCAAGATCAAGAGACATAGCTGACTTTCCTAACACACAGAAACAGACACTGAGAATTAGACAAAATGAGGAGGCAGAGAACATGTCCTAAATGAAAGAACAAAACAAAATCACAGCAAAATTGCAAAACAAAAGAAAGATAAGTAACATGTTATAAACACGTTTAAAGCAATGGTCATAAAGATAGTCACTAGATGAGAAAAAAGCGAAGGACCTCAGTGAGACCCTCAACAAAGAGAAAACATAAAAAAAAAGAACCAATCAGAGATGAAGAATCCAATAAATGAAATTAAAAATACACTAGAGGGAATAAATAGCAGACTAGAGAAAGAAGAACAGATCAGTAACCTGGAGGATAAAGTAATGGAAAACAATCAATCTGAACAGGAGACAGAAAAATAACAACAAATGAACATAGATTCAGGGAACCCAACAACACCATCAAGTGTAGTAATATTCACATTAGGGATCCAAAAAGGATCCAAGAGAGAAAAGGGGGCAGAAAAGTCATTTGAAGAAATAATAGCTTAAAACTTCCCAAGTCTGGAGAAGGAAACACAAAGCCAGATACAGGAGGCACAGAGAGCTGCAACAAAATCAACCAAAGGACGTTCCCACCAAGACACATAGCAATTAAAGTGGCAAAAAGTAGTGATAAAGCAAGAATTTTAAAATCAACAAGAGAAAGAAAACCGCTACATACAGAGGAAACTCCTATAAGGCTATCTGCTGATTTTTCAGAGAAACTCTGCAGGCCAGAGGGGAGTTGCATGATATATTCAAAGTGCTGAAAGAAAAAAACCCTGCAAAAAGAATACTCTATCCAGCAAGGCTATCACTTAGAATAGAAGGAGAAATGAAGAGCTTCCCAGACAAAAGTTAAAGGAATTCAGCACCACTGAGCCAGCCTAACAAAAAATATTAAAGGACATTTTTTTAAGTGGAAAGGAAAACCATAAACAGAAGTAAGAAAAGTAGAAATTATAAAAGCAGTAAAATCAACTATATTTATAAAAATCACTCAAAGGACTCACAAAATAAAATGATGTAAATTATGACACCATAGTACCTAAAACATGATGGGGGCAGTAAAAATGTAGTGCTTTTAAAATGGGTTCAAGAGAACATAGAGAAATATGGCAGCATAGGAGGACTCTGGGCTTACCTTGTCCTGCTGATTGCTTAGATTCCACCCACATCTGCCTAAATAACCCAGAAAACCACCGGAAGACTAGCAGAATAGACTCTCTGGAGCCAAGAGTAGACAAGAGGCTCACGGAAGAGGGTAGGAAGGGCAGAGAGGCGGTGTGTGCTACGCAGACTGGCGGGAGGGAGCTGGGGCAGTGGAAGGGCAGCCCGCCTGGCAAGGCAGAGCCCCCGAAGTCTGGCTTGCAAAAGCAGAGGGGCCAAACTCCGTGAGTTCTGACAGACAGCTGGACTTAACATCTGGAATGTTAAAGTCAACAGCTCTGGAGAGTGGGGAGGGTGAGAGGACACCAGGAGGGAGAGTTGTTGAGCCCAGGAAGACAGAGCTCAGCTTGGCGGGGGAACAAAGGCGCTGGCAAGCACCATTTCCATCTCCCATCCCCCAGCCAAAATTCCAAAGGGAACCAGTTCCCGTCACCAAACTTGCTTGCACCACACAAACACCCAATGCTATGTTTCTGTAGATCCATCCCTCTGACGGGCCTGCCTCCCTCCTGGTGCTGCAGGGCCCCTCCCGCAGGGGACCACTGACAGCAAAGTGAGCTAAGCCTGCCCCTCCTGCCCCTGTGCACCTTGCGGATCCATCCTGTCTAATATGCCCTTGGCCAGATCCCTTCAAAGCAGCACCACAAGCTTGGCAGTGTGCAAGCAGCCCAGACAGGGGCCACACCAAACCACAGTGAGTCCTACTCCTGGGAGAGGGGAAGATAAGGTAGACACCAGTCTGACTGTGGCCCCAGTGGTGGGCTGGGGGCAGACATCAGGTCCAACTGCAGCCCCACCCACCAACACAAGTTTCTCCAGACAGCACAGGGAAAGTGCCCTGCAGTTTGGAGATACCGCAGGGAATACCCAAAATGATGAAACGGAAGAATTCTCCTCAAAAGAAACTTCAGGAAGTAGCAACACCTAACGAATTGATCAAAACCGATTTAAGCAATATAACGGAACAAGAATTTAGAATAATAGTCATAAAATTAATTGCTGGGCTTGAAAAAAGCATAGAGGACAGCAGAGAATCTATTGCTACAGAAATCAAGGGACTAAGAAATAGTCACGAGGAGCTAAAAAAATTCTCAAACGAGGTGCAAAATAAAATGGAGGTGGCCATAGCACAGATTGAAGAGGCAGAGGAGAGAATAGGTGAATTAGAAGATAAAATTATGGTAAAAAGAAGAAGCTGAGAAAAGGAGAGAGAAAAAAAAAATCCAGGAGTATGAGGGGAGAATTAGAGAACTAAATGATACAATCAAACAGAAAAATATCCACATCATAGGAATTCCAGAAGAAGAAGAGAGAGAGCAAGGGGCTGAAGATGTACTTGAATAAATCATAGCTGAGAACTTCCCTGATCTGGGGGAAGGAAACAGGCATTGAAATCCAACAGGCACAGAGAACTCCCTTCAGACATAACTTGAATTGATCTTCTGCACAACATATCACAGTGAAACTGGCAAAATACAAGGATAAAGAGAGAATTTTGAAAGCAGCGAAGGATAAACAGGCCCTAACGTACAAAGGTAACACATAAGGGTAGTAACAGACCTATCTGCTGAAAATTGGCAGGCCAGAAAGGAATGGCAGGAAATGTTCAATGTGATGAACAGAAAAAATATGCAGCCAAGAATCCTTTATCCAGCAAGTCTGTCATTCACAATAGAAGGAGAGATAAAGGTCTTCCCAAACAAAAACTGAAGGAATTCATCACCACTAAACCAGCCTTACAAGAGATCCTAAGGGGGACTCTGTGAGTGAAATGTGACAAGGACCACAAAGTACCAGAGACATCACTACAAGCATGAAACCTACAGACATCACAATGACTCTAAACCCGTATGTTTCAATAATAACACTGAATGTAAATGGACTAAATGCTCCAACCAAAAGATACAGGGTATCAGAATGGATTAAAAAAAATAAGACCCATCTGTTTGCTGTCTACAAGAGACTCATTTTAGACTGGAGGACACTTTCAGATTGAAAGTGAGGGGATGGAGAACTATCCATCATGCTACTGGAAGTCAAAAGAAAGCTGGAGTAGCCATATTTATATCAGACAAACTAGACTTTAAATTAAAGGCTGTAACAAGAGATAAAGAAGGGCATTATATAATAATCACAGTGTCTATCCATCAGGAAGAGCTAACAATGATAAATGTCTATGAGCGAAATACGGGAGCCCCCAAATGTATAAAACAATCACAAACATAAACAACCTTATTGATAAGGATGTGGTAATTGCAGGAGACTTTAATACCCCACTTACAACAATGCATAGATCATCTGGACACAGAATAAATAAACAAGGGCCCTGAATGATGCATTGGATCAGATGGACTTGACAGATATATTTAGAAGTCTGCATCCCAAAGCAACAGAATATACTTTCTTCTCGAGTGCACATGGAACATTCTCCAAGACAGATCACATATTGGGTCACAAAACAGCCCTTCATAAGTATACAAGAATTGAGATCATACCAAGCACACTATCAGACCACAATGCTATGAAACTTGAAATCAACCACAGGAAAAAATCTGGAAAACCTCCAAAAGCATGGATGTTAAAGAACATCCTACTAAAGACTGAATGGGTCAACCAGGCAATTAGAGAAGAAATTTAAAAATATATGGAGACAAATGAAATGAAAATATAACAATCCAAATGCCTTGGGATTCATGCAGCAAAGGCAGTCCTGAGAGGAAAACACAGTGCAATCAAGGCCTATCTCAAGAAATAAGAAAAATCCCAAATACAAAATCTAACAGCACACCTAAAGGAAATAGAAGCAGAACAGCAAACACCCCAAACCCAGCAGCAGAAGAAAAATAATAAAGATCAGAGCAGAAATAAACAATACAGAATCTAAAAAAACTGTAGAGAAGATCAATGAAACCAAGAGTTGGTTTTTTGAAAAAAATAAACAAAATTGATAAACCTCTAGCCAGGCTTCTCAAAAAGAAAAGGGAGATGACCCAAATAGATAAAATCATGAATGAAAATGGAATTATTACAACCAATCCCTCAGAAATACAAGCAATTATCAGGGAATACTATGAAAAATGGTATGCCAACAAACTGGACAACCTGGAGGAAATGGACAAATTCCTAAGCACCCACACACTTCCAAAACTCAAACAGGAAGAAATAGAAAACTTGAACAGACCCATAACCAGCGACGAAATTGAATCAGTTATCAAAAATCTCCCAACAAATAAGAGTCCAGGACCAGATGGCTTCCCTGGGGAATTCTACCAGACATTTAAAGCAGAGATAATACCTATCCTTCTCAAGCTGTTCCGAAAAAAGAAAGGGAAGGAAAACTTCCAGGCTCATTCTATGGAGCCAGCATTACTTTGATACCCAAACCAGACAGAGACCCAGCACAAAAAGAGAACTACAGGCCAATATCCCTGATGAAGATGGATGCAAAAATTCTCAACACGATACTAGCAAATTGAATTCAACAGCATATAAAAAGAATTATTCACCATGAAACAAGTGGGATTCATTCCTGGGCTACAGGGCGGGTTCAACATTTGCAAATCAATCAATGTGATACATCACACTAAGAAAAGAAAATATAAGAACCATATGATCCTATCAATCGATGCAGAAAAAGCATTTGACAAAATTCAGCATCCTTTCTTAATAAAAACCCTTGAGAAACTCAGGATAGAAGGAACATATTTAAACATCATAAAAGCCATTTATGAAAAGCCCACAGCTAATATCATCCTCAATGGGGAAAAACTGAGAGCTTTCCCCCTGAGATCGGGAACACGACAGGGATGTCCACTCTCACCGCTACTGTTTAACATAGTGTTGGAAGTTCTAGCATCAGCAATCAGACAACAAAAGGAAATCAAAGGCATCAAAATTGGCAAAGATGAAGTTAAACTTTCACTGTTTGCAGATCACATGATACTATACATGGAAAACCAGACAGACTCCACCAAAAGTCTGCTAGAACTGATACATGAATTCAGCAAAGTGGCAGGATACAAAACCAATGTACAGAAATCAGTTGCATTCTTATACACTAATAATGAAGCAACAGAAAGACAAAGAAACTGATCCCATTCACAATTGCACCAAGAATCATAAAATACCTAGGAATAAACCTACCCAAAAATATAAAAGATCTGTATGCTGAAAACTATAGAAAGCTTATGAAGGAAACTGAAGAAGATACAAAGAAATGGAAAAACATTCCGTGCTCATGGATTGGAAGAATAAATATTGTTAAAATGTCAATACTACCCAAAGCAATCTACACATTCAATGCAATCCCAATCAAAATTGCACCAGCATTCTTCTCGAAGCTAGAACAAGCAATCCTAAAATTTGTATGGAAACACAAAAGACCTTGAATAGCCAAAGTAATATTGAAGAAGACGACCAAAGTGGGAGGCATCATGATCACAGACTTTAGCCTCTACTACAAAGCTGTAATCATCAAGACAGCATGGTATTGGTACAAAAACAAACACATAGACCAATGGAATAGAGACTCCAGAATTGGACCCACAAAAGTAAGCCAACTAATCTTTGACAAAGCAGGAAAGAATATCCAATGGAAAAAAGACAGTCTCTTTAACAAATGGTGCTGAGAGAACTGGACAGCAACATGCAGAAGAATGAAACTAGACCACTTTCTTACACCATTCACAAAAATAAATTCAAAATGGATGAAGGACCTGAATGTGAGACAGGAAACCATCAAAACCCTAGAGGAGAAAGCGGGAAAAACCCTCTCTGACCTCAGCCACAGCAATTTCTTACTTGACACATCTCCAAAGGCAAGGGAATTAAAAGCAAAAATGAACTATTGGGACCTCATGAAGATAAAAATCTTCTGCACTGCAAAGGAAACAATCAATATACTAAAAGGCAACAAAGAGAATGGGAAAAGATATTTGCGAATGACATATCGGATAAAGGGCTAGTATCCAAAATCTATAAGAAAACTCACCAAACTCCACACCTGAAAAACAAATAATCCAGTGAAGAAATGGGCATAAAACATGAATAGACACTTCTCTAAAGAAGACATCCAGATGGCCAACAGGAACATGAAAAGATGCTCAACGTCACTCCTCATCAGGGAAATACAAATCAAAACCACACTCAGATATCACCTCACGCCAGTCAGAGTGGCTGCAATGAACAAATCAGGAGACTACAGACGCTGGAGAGGATGTGGAGAAACGGGAACCCTCTTGCACTGTTGGTGAGAATGAAAACTGGTGCAGCCACTCTGGAAAACAGTATGCAGGTTCCTCAAAAAACCTGTTTATATATACAATGGAATACTACTTGGCAATGAGAAAGAATGAAATATGGCCTTTTGTAGCAATGTGGATGGAACTAGAGAGTGTTATGCTAAGTGAAATAAGTCATACATATAAAGACAGATACCATATGTTTTCCCTCTTATGTGGATCCTGAGAAACTTGACAGAAGACCATGGGGGAGGGGAAGGGGGAAAAAGTTAGAGAGGGAGGGAGGCAAACAATAAGAGATTCTTAAAGACTGAGAAGAAACTGAGGGTTGATGGGAGGTGGGAGGGAGGGGAAAGTGGGTGATGGGCATTGAGGAGGGCACCTGTTGGGATGAGCACTGGGTGTTGTATGGAAACCAATTGGACAATAAATTTCATATTAAAAAATGGGTTCAAAATTAATATAGATGGATACACGCATAAGATAACTAAATGGTAACCACAAACAAAAACTGGTAACAGATACACAAAATATAAAGACAAAGGAATCCAAGTACATCAGTAAAGAAAGCCAGCAAATGATGAGAGACAACAGCAAGAGAAAAAAGGAATAGAGAAGAACTTAAAAAAACAAACATAAAACTAATAACAATATAGCAATAAGTACATACCTATCAATAATTACTCCATTACATTGATGAATTAAATTGCTCCAATCAAAAGATATAGGGTGACAGAATGGATAAAAAAAAATAAGACTCATCTGTATGCTGTCTACACGATACTGATTTCAGACCTCAAAAACATGAAGATTGAAAGTGAAGGGATGGAAAAGCATTTATCATGCAAATGAAAGTGAATGGAAAGCCAGGGTAGCAATACCTACATCAAACAAAACAGACATTGAAACAAAGACTATAACGAGACACAAAGAAAGACACTATATGACCATGAAAGGAACACTCCAACAAGAGGATAAAACAATTGTAAATCTTTAAGCACACAAATATGTAAAGCATCAAATAACAAACATAAAGGAAGTAATAGGTAATAATACAATAATGGTAAGTAATTTTAACACCCCACTTACATAAAGAGCTAGACCATCTAAACAAGAAAACAGGGCTTTAATGACACATTGGACCAGATATATCTAACGGATATATTCAGAACATTCCATCCTAACACAGCAGAATGCACATTCTTTTCAAGCAGCGTGGAACATTCTCTAGAATAGATCACGTTAGGCCACAGTAGTCAAAAATCTCCCAGGAAACAAAAGTCCAGGGCCAGATGGCTTCTACCAGACCTTTAAAGAAGAGTTAATACTTATTCTTTTCAAACAATTCCAAAAAAATGAAATGGAAGGAAAACTTCCAAATTCATTCTATAAAGCCAGTATTACCCTGATTCCAAAACCAGACAAAGACTCTACTAAAAAAGAGAACTACAGGCCAATATTTCTTACAAACATGATTGCAAAATTCTCTACAAAACAAGTTTCAACAAATTCAAAGAGACTGAGGTCATACCATGCATCTTTTCTGATCACAATGCTATGAAACTATAAATAAACCAGAAGAAAAAATCTGCAAAGAACACTAATACACGGAGGTTAAATAGCATGCTACTAAGAGTGAATGGGTCAACCATCAAAGAGGAAATAAAAATTACATGAATAAAAATGAAAATGAAAACATAACAATCCCAAATCTTTAAGATGCAGCAAAAGTTGTTCTAAGAGGGAAGTTTTCAGCAATACAGTCCTACCTCAGGAAGAAAAATATCAAACAACCCAACCTTATACCTAAAGGACCTACAAAAAGAACAAAACCAAAAACCAGTAGAAGAAAGGAAATAATAAAGGTTAAAGATTACAGTAGAAATAAATTTAATAGAAACAAACAAACAGAAAGCAATAGAGCAGGTCAATGAAACCAGGAGCTGGTTATTTCAAAAGATCAACAAAATAGAGGGGCGGGGGAAGATGAGAGAGAGAGAGTGAGAGTGAGAGTGAGAGAGAGAGAGAGAGAGAGAGAGAGAGAGAGAGAGAGAAAGGTCTCAAATGAAAAAAAAATCACAAATGAAAGAGAAGTAACAATCAACACCACAGAAATACAAAGGATTTTAAGAAATATTATGAAAAATTATATGACAACGAGCTGGACAACCTAGAAGAAAGGGATAAATGCCTAAAAACATGTGACTTGCCAAAACTGAGTCAGGAAGAAACAGGAATTTTGAACAGACCAATTACTGCAATGAAATTAAATGAGTAACCACAAAAATCCCAACACACAAAAGTCCAAGACCAGATGGCTTCACAGGTGAATCCCACTAAAGATTTAAAGAAGAGTAATATGTATTCTTCTCAAACTATGCCAAAAAACAGAAGAGGAAGGAAATTCATTGTACAAGGCATCCATTACCCTGATACCAAAGCCAGATAGACACTATAAAAAAAGAGAACTACAGGCCACTATTTCTGAAGAATATAGATGCAAAAATCCTCAACCAAACAGTAGGTAACCGAATCCAAGAATACATTCAAAAGTTCATTACTGGGATCAAGCGAGATGTATTGCCAGGATGCAAGGGTGGTTCCATATTTGCAAAACAATCAACATGATACATCACATCAACAAGAGAAAAGATAAAAACCATATGATTGTTTCAATGGATACAGAAAAAGCATTTTACAAAATACAACATCATTCATGATAAAAATCCTCAACAATATGTTAAGAGGGAACATACCTCAACCAAATAAAGGTCATATATGAAAAATCCACAACTAACGTCATACTCAATGGTAAACAACTGAGGGCTTTTCTCCTAAAATCAGGAACAAGACAAGGATGCCCATTCTCACCACTTTCATGCAACATAGTACTTACTGTAAGTCCTAGTGACAACAATCAGACAACCAAAAGAAATAAAAGGCATTCACACTGTGAAGGAAAAAATAAAAGTTTCACCATGTGCAGATGACATTATACTATATATAGAAAACCCTAAAGATTCCACTAAAAAACTACTAAAACTGATCAATGAATCTATAAAGTCACAGTATACAAAACAAATATACAGAAATCCATTGCATTTCTATACACTAATATTAAGGTAGCAGAAAGAGAAATTTAGAGAACAATCTCATTTACAATTGTACCAAAAATAACAAAATACCTAGGGAAAAACTTAACCAAAGGATTGAAAGGCCTGCACTCTGAAAACTATTTTAAAAAGATGAAAGAAATTTAAGATGACACAAACAAATAGGACATGCTTATGAATTGGAAGAACAAATATGGTTAAAAAGTTCATACTACCCAAAGCAATCTACAATTTAATGCAATCTCTTTCAAAATGCCATGAGCATTTTTCACAAACTATAACAAATAATTCTAAAATCTGTATGGAAACACAAAAGTAGCCAAATACCCAAAGCAATCTTGAAAAAAGAAGAACAAAATTGGAGGTATCACAATCCCAGATTTCAAGATATACCACAAAGCTATAACAAAATAGTGTAGTATTAGCATATAGTGTAGTATTAGACACACAGATCAATGTGACAGAATACGGAGTGCAGAAACAAACCCTCAATTTTCTGGTCAATTAATCTTCAACAAAGGAGGCAAGAATATGCAACGGAAAAAAGACAGTCTCTTCCACAAATGGTGTTGGGAAAACTGGATCACTACATGCAAAAGAATAAAACTGGACAACTTTCTTACATCATACACAAAAATAAACTCAAAATGGTTTAAATATGGGACCTGAAACCATAAAAATCTTAGAAGAGAGCACAGACAGTAATTTCTCAGACATTGGCCACAACAATATTTTTCCAGATATATCTCCTCAGACAAGGGAAACAAAAGCAAAAATAAACTATTGGGACTATGTAAATTAAAAACTTCTACACAGCAAAGTAAACAACAAAACAACAAGACAATCTACTGGATGGGAAAAGATATTTTCAAATGATATATCGAATAAGGTGTTAGTATCCAAAATACATAACATATACAACTCAACACTGGAAAAAAAAACAATCCAATTAACAAATGATCAGAAGACATGAACAGACATTTCTCCAAAGAGGACATACAGATGGCCAATACACACATGAAAAGATACTCAAGATCACTAATCATCATAGAAATGCAAATCAAAACACCACAATGAAGTATAACCTCACCCTTGTCAGAATGGCTAAAATCAAAACCAACAAGTGTTGGTGAGGGTATGGAGAAAAAGGAACCCTAGTGTTCTGTTGGTGGCAATGCAAACTGGTATAGCCAGTATGGAAAACAGTATGAGTGTTTCCCAAAAAGTTAGAAATGGAACTACCATATGATCCATTGTTTCCACTGGTGTATATTTATCCAAAGAATATGAAAACACTAATTTGAAAATACATGCACCCCACTGTATTGCAACAGGATTTACAACAGCCAAGATGTGGAAGTAACCCTTGACAGATGAAAGGATAGAGAAGATATGGTGTGTTTATATATACAACATATACAATATTACCTAGCCATACAAAAATAAAATCTTGCCATTTGTAACATGAATGGGTCTAATTGGTATATTACTAAGTGAAGCCAGTTATCAAAAGACAAATGCCATATGATTTCACTCATATATGGAATTTAGAATGAAACAAATAAATAGACAAACCAAAAAACGGAGTCTGAAACTAGGGAGAACAAACTGATGGTTACCAGAGGGAAAGCGGGTAGGGATGGATGAAATAAGTGAAGGGGATTAAGAGTACAATTACCTTACTGAGCACTGAGTACTGTAAAGAATTAAGTAATTATATTGTACACCTTAAATTAACATCATGTTAATTATGTTGGAAGTAAAATTTTAAAGAATAAAAAATTTTAAAATGATTAAAGGAATGACTAACAAGCACATAAAAATGCTCAGCATCATTAGCTACAGGGAAATACAAAGTGAGATACTAGTACACACTTATTAAAGTAACTAAAATTAAAAAGATGGGTCAATACAAAATTTGGTGAGGATTTAAAAAAACTAGAACTCTCATACACTGGTGGTACAAATGTGAAACAATGCATTCAATTTGAAAAAGTTTGGCAATTTCCTGTAAAGTTAAATATACACTTACTATCTGATCTAGCCATTCCACTCCCAAGATTTTATCCAATGGAAATTAAAGTATATCTCCATTTTAAGACTTGTGTCTGAATGTTTAAATAAGATTTGTAATAGTAAAAAACTAGAAACAATCCAAATATCCATCAACTAGTGAATATTAATAGATCAACTGTAGCATATCCATACAATGGGATTCTATGTAGCAATAAAAAGAAATAAACAACATGAGTGATTCTGAAAATAATCAGGTTGGATCTTAAAATGCCAGTTAGATGTGTACATAGTTCATGGTTCCACTTATGTAAAATTCTAAAAAAAATATAAACTAAATCTGTTGGAAAATAAGTTAGTTCCTGAGGATGAATAACAGAGAGGGAAGGGCAGCATTAATAAGGGACACAAGGAAATATTTTCAGATGTCCATAATCTTGAGTATGATGATGATTGCAAGAGTGTATACATATATGTCCAAACTAGCCATATTGTGCAATTTAAGTGTGCGTAGTCTTCTGTATCACATTTATGCCTCAATAACACCATTACACAAGAAACTGCAACAAGTCCATACATGTATTTACTCAGCAAGATTTAAAAAAAATTAATTTAATCCAAATATAATTAATATACAATATTATATTACTTTTAGGTGTACAATATAAGGAATGTGCTGATTCTACACATTACTCAGCACTCATCATGATAGGATACTCTTAATTCCCTTCACCTATTTCACTCACCCACCCACCCAACCCCTCTCACCCCTGGCAAGCACCAGTTTGTTCTCTATATTTAAGAACCTGGTTTTTTCCCTCTTCTCTTGTTCCTTAAATTCCACATGAGTGAAATAATATAGTATTTGTCTTTCTCTGACTTATTTCACTTTGCACTATATCCTCTAGATCTATCCATGTTGTTACAAATGGCAAGATTTTATTCTTTTTTATGGCTGAATAATATTCCATTGTGGATGGGTGTGTGTGTGTGTGTGTGTGTGTGTGTGTGTGACACACCACATCTTCTCTATCCATTCATTTATTGGTGGACACTTGGGCTACTTCCACATCTTGGCTATTGTAAATACTGCTGCAATAAACAATGGGGTGCATATATCTTTTCAAATTAGTGTTTTTATTTTCTTTGGGTAAATACCCAGGTGGAGAATTATGGATCATATGGTAATTCTATTTTTAATTTTCAGAGAGGTCTCCATACTCTTCTACAGGGACTACTCAGAAAGATTAAATGTAAACTAAAAGTAGCACTTCTCCACCCAAAGAGTCACTCAATTTTGAATATTCAGAGTCCTTGAGATGCAGATTCAACCTCCTGATTAGGAGGTGCTGATTAGCACCATTTTTCAAACCTTTGATTTTTTTTATTTTCCTTTTTTTTTTTTAAACATAGGAAGCGTAGGCCAAAAGCAGCCATCCCATGCCATCAGTCAGGCTTTGTCTTTAATATTTAATTAAGGAAGGAAAGAGAAGATCATTTGATTCTTTGCCCCCGTCAATTATTTTTGCTTCAAACAGCTAAAGTACTTCAGAAAGGGACATTGTTAGTTAAATCACACAAATATTGAGCAATTCACACCTACTTTCTGTAATCATGGCCTACACTTGGTTCACAGCCTGCATGGGGCAAGGGTTGGGAGGAAGAAGACCACTAAGCAATACAGACAGCTGTGCCAAAGCATACACAAAGGCATCATTTGTACTTAACAATTGCTAACATTGATTATTTAATATTTACTATACATGACAGACACTGGGCTAAGCGTTTCAAATGCATACTCTTTTACAATCCCCATTTCTATTCTTTGAGCTATTGGTTTTTTTCTTAGCATCATAATCTTCATTTTATACATAAGAAGATTGAAACTCAGAAGGCTTAAGACCCTTGCCTAAAATCACAAAGCTTATAAATGAGGGATGAGTCACATTTCAAATCCATACCTGCTTTGATTCTAAAATGAGTGGACTCAACTGCTATGCAATATGGCCTCCCCATTTAAAGCCTACCCTATTCTTTGGAGGCGCTCTCTCCAAAATGTCAGTCCTGGTGGAGAATCAAAGAAAAACCAAGAGGAGAGAGAAAATACACCTTGTTGAGAAGAAAATAAATTCTGTGAGTAAAGGATCCACAACTGTCTTTGGCAAACTTTAGCTTGTGGTACTGTGCCTGTTGCATATTATTAGGCACTTAATATTTGCTGAACTGAATAGCTGAAGTGTAGCGCTTTCTTTTTGTTCTTGGTCTTTTTGAACTAACCATTCTTCATTCAAAGCCATGAATATGTAACACTTTCTGTGGGAGAAACAGGCATGTGCTAAAAGTACTGTTCTGAATACAGATACAACAGACATTCCAGTGGATGGCCAACTGTTAGCAGTGCAGACCCCTCAATGGGTCTACATTTGGGAAGGGTGGCACCAGGGGACCAAGAGTGTACCTACCACATAGCCAGTTAAGTGGTCCTGCTGAAATGACAATTCAGTCAGGTCAATTGGTGGGAACCTGTCACAATGATTAATTTGATCACAGTTCAGTTAGAAAGTTGATGCTGTGCCCATGTGGAAACACAGGGGAAATCCTTCCCTACCAAGGTCATCACCACTCACTCTTAGTACTCCCTTCCTTGCTGCTTCTGAGTCACTGCTTAGTACTAGTCCTTTCAATAATAGGAAAGGGACAACTTAAGCGTGAGTACTCAATCATTTTCAATTACATGTTAATTTCAATTAGGTGTTCTATCTGACCAGCACTGTGAAGAGTTCTGTATTAAGTAATTGAAAAAAAGGTAATATTACAATGAAAGGAACATTCCCTTTTGCGTCAGACTAGTGTTTGAATCCTGAATCTACTTAGTAGCTGTGTGAATTGGGCAAGGCATCTATACTCTCTGAGCCTCAATTCTCTTATCTGCACAATGGGAATACTAATGACAGTCTCAGAGAATTAAGAAAATTATATTCAATAATGAAAAAATATATCAGGTTTTTAGTAAGATCTTAATGAATGTGGGTTTTAGTATTTTAGTCCATGTAAAGTATATTAAAAGCTATGGACATGCCCTCATTAAACTTTCAGTCTATCTGGAGAGAGAATTTTAGAGATTATCAGGAACACAAAACCAAGTGGTAAGTGGAATTGTATTTTTATCTACATTTTATGAATTTTCAGCATATTTTTAAGTGTTGGCCTTTTTCTTTAGTCATTCTTTTTTCCCCCATGAGTTCTAATAAGCTGCTTAGTTTACAAAGTACTTAACACATTTATAATCCCAAAGCTAGATTTCAAAATAGATGTTTAATTTGGCTATCATTTAAAGATTCCTTTTGGCTAAAGTATTAAAATCTACCTTTTAGCCCTTTAGGAATGTTTCTTTTGAATTTCCTACATTTTTTTATTATTCATATAATTTCCCTTGATGTAAGATGTGTCCTAAGACAATTTATACTGAAAGTAACCTACATCATCTTTGAGTCTTTGTGGCTTTTCAATGCAAATGAAATTGTAGATTGCTTGTTTCATGATTAAAATTATATATATAACACATGATGGACTGGTAAATAATAACCCATATAACCTTTCTTAAAGTTGTAATTTTGCAATAATTATGGATTCATAGTAAGTTTCAAAAAAAATGTACAAAGAGATCCTGGGTATCCTTGACCTAACTCTCCCAATCCTAACAACTTGCATACCTATCTTGCAATATCAAAATGAGGATACTGACATTGGCACAATCCGCCAATTTTATTCAGATTTCAACAGTTTTACATGCATCCATCTGTGTGTGTGTGTGTGTGTGTGTGTGTGTGTGTGTGTAGATCTATGCAATTTTGTCACATGTGTAATTTTGTGTACCCACCACAGTTAAGATACAAAATTGTTCCATTACAAAAGGCTCCCTCATTATTCTTTTAGGCCACACCGAACTCCCATCCCATTCCTATCACCTGGGAATCACTATCATGTTCTCCACATCCATAATTTTATAATTTCTATAATGATATATAAATGGAATCACACAGTGTATATCACCTTTTGAGACTGGCTTTTGAATTCAGCATAATATCCTGGAGATTGACCCAGGTTGTTGCATATATCAATAATCCATTCCTTATCATTGGTATCTATCAGGAATAAGATACTTTGAACATTCAAATACAGGGTTTTATGTGAACAAATGTTTTCATTTTAGATAAGTGCCCAGAGGTACAATTGTTGTGTCATACGGTAAATACATATTTACTTTTATAAGAAACTATCAAACTATTTTACAGAATAACTGTATAATTTTACATTTACAAAAGCCATATACAATCCAGTTTCTACAAATTCTTGTATTTGATATAACCTGGTATCATTACTCTTTATTTTAGTCATTCCAATAGCCATTCCATTTTGGCCACTTACTGTATAGTGATAACTTGTGATTTTAATTTGCATTTCCCTAATGGCTAATAATGCTCAAAACCTTTTTATGTACTTACTTGTTTGCATACAACTAATAGAATGTCTGTTTATACCTTTTGCCCTTTTTTAGATAGAATTGTTTTTTTTTTTGCTGTTGAGTTTTGAGAATTCTTTTAATAACCTAGATACAAGATCTTTCTTAGGTGATTTAAAAACATTTTCTTTGGGGAGCCTGGGTGGCGCAGTCGGTTAAGCGTCCGACTTCAGCCAGGTCACGATCTCGCAGTCGGTGAGTTCGAGCCCCGCGCCGGGCTCTGGGCTGATGGCTCAGAGCCTGGAGCCTGTTTCCGATTCTGTGTCTCCCTCTCTCTCTGCCCCTCCCCCGTTCATGCTCTGTCTCTCTCTGTCCCAAAAATAAATAAAAACGTTGAAAAAAAATAAAAAAAAAAACATTTTCTTTGAGTCTGTACCTTATTTCCTCCTCCTCTTTGCCATTTCTTTCACAGAACAAGTCGTCATACTTCATTGAGGCCCAATTTGTCAATTTGTCCTTAATGAGTTGTTCTTTGTTGTCATATACAAACATTTTTGGCAAGCCTCAGGGCCTAAAGATTATCCTATTTTTTTTCTATAAGATTTTAGTTTTACATTTTACATTTTAAACCATGATCCATTTTGAGTTAATTTTTGCATAAGGTATGACATGTAGGAAGAGGTTATTTTTCTCCCCCTATGGATATTCAATTATTCCAGTACCATTTGTCAAAAAGTCTATCTATACTCTATTGAGTTGCTTTTGTGTCTTTGTAAAAAAAAAAAATTCAATTGGGCATATTTGTGTGGGTTTACTTCTGAGTTCTCTATTCTGTTCCATTGACCTGTGTCTCTCTGCCAATATCACATTCTCTAGAGTGATGTAGCTATATAGTAAGCATTAATATTGCATAGAGTGATTGCTTCTTTATTCTTTTTCAAAATTGTTTTAGATACTCTTGTCTTTTGTCATTCCATACAAGTTTTATAATAAGCTTACACTATGTCTAAAATACCCTTACTGGTAGGGGCACCTGGGTGGCTCAGTTGGTTGAGCATCCGACTCTTGATTTCAGCTCAGGCCATGATCCCAGGGTCATGGGATCGAGCCCTATTCAGGCCTCATGCTGAGAATGGAGCCTACTTGGGATTATCTCTCTCTTTCCATCTGTCCCTCTCCCCCGTTTGTTTTCTCTGTCTCTCTCAAAATAAATAAATTAATTTAATAACAAAAATAAAATAATATATCCTTACTGGTATTTTAAGAGAAATTACATAAGTCCATAGATCAGTTTGATGGAAACTGACATCTTTTCTATGTTGAGTCTTCCAATACATGAATTGGGGAAACCTTTAAGCACTACTTTCCAACAGACATTAGTGATTCCAGCTCCAGTTCAGAGATATGGACAGCTGGAAAGAGCATTGCTCCTACACTTATAACAAATAAAAAGCTGGACAAAACTGCTAATAAACAACTTGTTTTGAACACATTAGAGAATTAATGTTACAGATCAAACTAACCAAAAATGTGGAGAAAGAAAAACATCTGCAGGAGAAATAGGACCTCAGTATTTATTCGCCTGAGGCAGATATGCTCAAACACCAGATAATCCAGGTAAAAGAATTCAAGTAAAAATTTAAATGGATCACCAAATGCCAGTTGTAGGCTATGGTAAGAATATGAAGCAGACATGGGAGGCTTAACACTCACTTGCAGGTTTATTCTCCATGAATTCCACGAAACAGACAAGGGGAAAATATGAAAGAATTCTGAGAAAGCTTCTGTCCTGGTGCTGAGAAAGAATAGCAACAACTGATTAAACATTTCCCAGACTAACTTCTCCCATCTCTCCTGTGGTACAAAAGCCTTAATCTACAGGGGAAAGGGCAACAAGAACTATAGTAGGGCACTGGTAAAAATCCACTGAAGTTAGTAGAAGAGAAGAAAATAAAAGAGAAAGCTCAACCATTGAGGAAAGGACAGAAATACATGCTAGATCCAGGACTGGACCTCAGACAAAGTGAGGAGCACTTGGAAATGCACGAACCCAAAACAGAGGGACACGAAGATTGCAGGAGACAAGGCTCAATGAGAACATCAGAGAAGTCTCCGCTGTTCTATTCTCTGCCAGTAGACTAGGAAAAATAAAGTAACAATGGAATACAGATGGGAAAGCATCAAGAAACAGATTCTCTCTAGGGCACAGCACAAACTGAAGACACAAAGGGTAAGCAGATACTGAGAAAATAATCTCCTACAAAGCACCCCACAGCCTAAAGACAAGGTAGTATCCCTAGAAAAATGAAGTCTGTGATAACCACAACAACCGAAAACCTCAAACCTGGACTAACGGCCATCTGGATTAACACAAACCACTGAAGTCTAGCAGAAGGTAAGATATGCTCATCTTCAGGAATGAAAAGTACTTCTCTCAGGATCTACTTTCCTATATAAGATGTCCAGCTTTCAAAAAAAATTATGATGCATAAAGGCAAGAAAAACACACCCCTAAGAGACAAAGTATTCATTAAAACATGCCTCAGATGACACAAATTTCAAACAGGGAATGTAAAATAACTATGATTAGTATGTTGAAAGATCTACCTGAAAAGGAAGACAACATGTAATATCATATTTAGCAGAGTGATGGAATCTAAGATAGAATCAAATGGAATAACTATTACTAAAAATGGAAAAGAAATTGACAGAGATAAAGAATGCCTTTTGAAGGCTCATGAGTAGAATCAGCAGTCAAGAAAGAACCAGTGAAACTGAAGTCAGTAGAAACAACTCAAGCTAAAATAAAAAAAAGGAAAAGGAAAACAAGGAATTAAAAAAGCAGAATAGTCAAGTGCTGTGGGACAGTATCAAAAGATCTTAAACATACAGGGAATTGAAATTCCAGAAAGAACAGAGACAGAACAGGTCAGGAGAAATATTTGAAGAAATAATGGCCAAGAATCTTTCAAAATTATGACATATATCAAACTACAGATCCAAGAAGCTCAGATGACCAAAAACAAGAAACTATTCAAACTTATAAAAACCAAAGACAGAGAACCTTGAAAGCAGATACAAAACAAAGACATATTTCCTACATAAGAATAAGAATGAGGATTACAGTGAATTTATTGTCAGAAACCATGTAATCAAAAAGACATGGAGGCTCTTCGAGTGCTTTTAAAGAAAAAAAAAACCTGTCAACTCAGGATTCTAGACTAGCAAAAATATATATTTCAAAAATAAATGAGAAATAAAAACTTACTCAGCAAAACAAAGACTATGGAAATTTACTGACAACAGACTTACTCTATAAGAAAGTTTAAAAGAATTTCTTCAAGCAAAAGAACTTGGATCAGTTAGAAAAATGGATCTTCACAAAGAAATGAAGAATATTATAAATGGAATAAGAGGGGCACCTGGGTGGCTCAGTTGGTTAAGTATTGGACTTTGGTTCAGGTCATGATCTCATAGTTCCTGAGTTCGAGCCTCACATTGGGCTCTATGCCAACAGCTCAGAGCCTGGAGTTTGCTTCAGATTCTGTGTCTCCCTCTCTCTCTGCCCCTCCCCAACTCTCTCTTCTACTCTTACCAAACCAAACAAAAAAAAGAATAAACACTAAAAAATAAATGGAATATTACATAAAATAAAAACAATTTCAAATTTATAATTGCTCTAAAAAGTAACTGTTTAAAAGAGTAATAATGTATAACTTATGCAAAAGTAATATATGTAAAACAGTAGCACAAAGAATGGGAGGGAGGAATTGGGAATACAGTGTTATAAATTCCTTATACTTGAAGGGGACTTAGATTATTTGAAGATAGACTCAGATTAATTAAAAATGTATAGTATAAACCCTAGGGCAACCACTAAAACTAAAAAAAGAGGTAAAATTATGAGTTCATAAAGGAGATAAAATTGAATTATAAAAAATGTTCAGTTCCCAAGACAGGACAGGAAAAAAAAGAGGAAAAAAACCAGATGGAATAGAAAATAGGAAAACAGCTGGCAATATGGTATGTTTTAATCCAAATATGTCAATGATTACTCTAAATGTGAATGGTCTAAACACACCAATTATAAGAAAAATCTCACCAGATTGAATTTAAAAAGACCAAACCATATGCTCTTTACATGAAACCCACAAAAGCATAGATAGATTAAAAGTCAAAGGGTGAAGAGAAATGTGTCATGCAATCAGTATTAGGAAAAAAGGAAAAAGCTGAAAGAGCTATGTTAGTGATAGACAAAGCAGACTTCAGATACAAGATACTGGTTATGGTAGGGGTGCGCAAAATTAGTTATGACAGTTTAACTATGACAGTTGTTGCCTTGAACTGGCTAAGGTAAACAAGTGCCCTAACCACTGGTTGGTAAGGAAGAACACCTTTACAATTAGAGGCAGACCTTTTTTCTCTTCTTTGATCTAGCTCTTCTGGTAAGCCTGATAAAACAGAATTGTCCAAAAGCCACCCTGTGAGAGACCCTAGATGGCCTGGACAAAGGGCTAACAGAGTCTGAATTGTCCCTACTCCTAATCTGAGGGGATCCACCCAAACTCAGCTTTCCACAGGCCTGTGGTCTTCTCCTCTCAGAAAGGTGATTACAATTTCCCATAGGCCTGAAGGTCTCCAGGTATTATGTAGTTACAGTCTACTGTAAAACTCAATACTTCAAAACCCAAACTTCTTACATCGAGCTATCTACCTGATCCCAACAAGGTTGCTATTACGCTTGCACACAGCGATCAATTGTTGGAGGAGGAAGGTCTCATCCCGTGGGACAGAATCACAAATCAGCACCTACTGAAGTCTCATCTCAAAATGCTTCAGTGTGAGATGATGTGAGGATGGAGTTGGGAAAGGGGGACTCACTCTTTTTTCTCCTACTTATTCTCAATTCACATGAATTTCCACCTTCCCAATAAAGCCTATCCTTAACTCATACCGCATTATATTGTGCACAATTGATAGACTCAGCTGGCATGGAAACTTCTGGGTAAATTCTACTGAATTTTAGTCATTCCAGTGCTTACAGTGAAGCTATCTTAATGGGACTTTAGGAGACAATATTTTATAGTGCAAGCACCTTAAGAGTATCACATAAACATGTCAGAACTGATTAGAGATACTAACTAATCTAATGTGGAACTTCTCTGAGCTTCTGGTGGGACTGGGAGTCCCTGGCAATTAAATTATATGGGAATCATGCAAACAGAAAGGGCCCTGTAGAGATGTGAAGGGCAAAGTCCAATTTCATTTATGTATCAGTTCAAGTTCAAAGATGTCCCTGATTAAAAATAACATACTATGGCCATATAAGAAACTTTGTATATTTCCTTTTTACTTGAAGACTAGCAAAGGCAGCTATAACTTAGGAAAAAGGCTTAGAAATTTCAAATTTGTCTTGGGTATTAGAGTCTTTGAACTTCAGATGCAGTTCATATTACCCCTAGAGAACGGTGTTTGAACATTCACTTTGAATCCATTACCATAAATCCTAACAGTGCAGTTGCCTTATGAAGGGCATCTGGTCAGGTGGAGAATCACTTTGATAACGTGTCAAATTTAATGAGCATCACTTCACTACTATTTCCACTAAAAAACAAAACAAAACAAAAACAAAAAACAGATGATCTTCATTGACGACAAAAGCCCTAACTAAAATCAGCTTCATGTCTCCAAGTAAGTAAAGAGTAAGAGTCTGCATAAGGCATGACAAGGAAAAAAAAACAAAACAAACAGGTTTTCTTCCTATAAATTCTATTAAGTAGCAAATCAAGTATATCACCAACTTACATAATTAAATTTGGATAAGGTCAGGCTGAAGCTAGGAAAAATTCTGAACCTTAAATACATTAAATAATTTTATAATTGCATTGCTTTCATACAAGCAAGCAAACAATGAGATTCCAGGTTAAGAACTATCTTGGTTTGGGTTCCTTCTGAAAGCAGAGCCTGAGACTAAAACTTGGTGCCAGCAGGGTTTTGGTGGGGGATAGGGGGTTGGGGAGGATGGATCCCAGGAAAGGAGAGTGAGGATGTGGGGAGAATAAGACAAGGGAGGAGGAGAAGCAGAATCCCATGGCTTCAGAAAGGCTGTGCAGCAGCAAAAATGCACTGAGCACCCAAGATGGGATGCTCTCAGCATGAAGTTAATCTAAACAGATGCTGTGGCTGAAATCAGAAGGTGGTTAAAGGGCTGTAATTGGGGCACCAGAGGCATCTGTTCTAGTCTTTTGGATATGCTTCAATGACTGACAAAACCAAGCATTCTAAATATTTGTAAGTAAATATTCCAGTTGTGGGACAGGTTTTTCCTAAGAAAACTTTTCAGCTGCATACTTCGAATTCTGAAGTTTGAATTAATGTTCTGTTACCTCTGAATCTCCAATTGGTTTATTAGATGTAATAGATCATCAGAATTCCAGACCAGGTTCTTTACCAGAAGTCTTTCTATGATGGGAACACTAAACATCTGGTCTTTTTTAAGGATGTGGGATGAGAAGAAACTGAGGGGGCAATTTTGCAGATAGTAGGAATGTAACAAAATGAAAACCCAAAATACATTCTATTTTCCAATGGTATAATTAGAATAGAGTTGAAAAGTGATGGCAGGGCTTGCAGGTTCAGACCCAGTTATCATGACCTTTTCTATGTTCTGAGAGTAAGGTGAAAGACTGCTCCCCGTTCTCCTGAACATCCCCTTGCATTCTCTCAAAGCACACTGTTTATCACCCCCACTCCTAACATTGTCCCACTAACGTGTGAGCAAGACAGTAGGAATTGTGCACACCTCTTGTTCATGTTTACTCTTGTTCATGAGCATAGGGTCTGCCACAAAATATTCAATATATAGTTGTTTCTAAGAAACTATAGGAATTATATAGTATGTTAACAAAAACAGTTTTCTCTGGTTAACATAACCTCACAGGTCATGTTGGGATGTGCAGAGGTAAACGGTACTGTGGGATAAAGCACCAGACTGGGTCTTGCCCTCGCTCAGGAAAGGTGATCCAGGTAGCCAAGTTTGTTGCAAACAATATGTTCTCCAACCAAGATTTCATTTCTCCTGAAGAATTCAAAAAATTTACTTCAGAAAAACCTCAGGGACAAAGTACTAATTATAAAAACTAAGGAAAAACAGAATAATTTCTTATAAGAAGTGTCAAAGAATTAACACAAAATTGTACACCACCATGTATTTGTATAAACAATGCTGAACTGAAATATTAAAAATGAATACATTTGATTAAAGATATATTGGTATTGTGGGTGTTTTATTTCTGGCATTGTTGAAAATTTTGAACAAAAAATAAAACATTTTTTTAGCACCAAAGATGTACACATATATCGGGATCTGACTATGTGTTACAAATATAGACAGCAAAGAGGCACTGAAAATCTAGCATGAATATTTTCTACTTTCTCAGCAGCTTAAAATAAACATGAAGAGCACACTACAAAAATGAAAAAGAAAAAACAGTCTCTAGTATCCTTGATGCAGCTCTAAGCCAATTTCACCTTAGCAGTCTGAAATTCCAGGAGCAGATGGTCCGGTGACACCAACAGTAATCACTTTATCATCAGCATATGGAAAGGGGGGCTCTCATACTGTACAGTCACAGCACTGCCATTTCTGATCCAGGCATGAAATTAAAACAAATTCCAAGTTTTCAAATTGACTGTGTCAGACTCTGTTTCTTAAAATGATTCACTGGATGCTGTTTCTCTTGGTCTTGACAAGAGATTTAAGGCAAGGCTCACCCTTCTTTCTAATTGCTGGAAATTAATCAGCAATGATTGAAGCCATGTGCTACCATGGTAACCTGGGTCTTACTGAGTAGCTCTTCTCTATTTCAAAGAATTAAATCTCTCTGTTAATAAATTAGTGCTAAAGTCCTTTCCATCTTCCCACTCCATACTGCCCCTGATCCTTCTAGCCCACCAAACCCAACCGCTATTCTAAATTGCATGAGATGAAAATAACTCACAAACTATATCCTTCTAGCATTAGCAAGCAGATAGCAAATAAGTATTAAGGGATTTCTCAGAATCCCATCACTTTTTCTAAATAAAGAAGGGCTTTTTTAACCCACAGCACAATTGACATTTTGGGCTGGATAATTCATTGTTGGGAAGAGGGTGTCCTATGTGTTATAGAATCCCTGGTCTCTACCTTCCAGATGTCACTAGCAACCCATATGCCAACTCCTAGTTGTGGTAACCAAAAATGTCTCCAGAAATTTCCAAATGTCCCCTGTGGAGCAAGTCACCTTTGGATGTGAACCACTGAAATAAAGGAGGGCCCAAGGCATGAGATACCTTGTTCAAAAATATATATAGAACACTGGTGCATTTGAGTGTGCACACATTATGGTCCCACTAAGGTAGTTTTATACAAGTTACATGCTCATTTATATTAAAAGTATGGTTTGGTTTTTTGGTTTCAGATCACTGTGGCTGGCCACATTTTAAGCCCAGTCTAATGGCTTAAAAGCTAACAAGGTACAAATGTATCCATTCTGCATTTCCTTGAATTTAAAAAAGCTTAGTAAAGAAATCTGAACCCAAATTAAGCTTTAGATATGCATCTATTTAGATATTAAAGTCCTGAAAAACAGAGATGATATCTTGTTCATTTTATATTTGCTCATTTATCTTTGTATTACACTCAGTATGCTACTTCACATACAACACCTGGCAGAACATTTTGGAAGGACTTTAGAACAAAAACAAGACAGCACCCAAAATAATCTTATGGCCCTGCAGATCAAACACTTAGGTGGCCCAATTCTCAACCAACCACCTATTGACAAGGACACTTGTAGACATTGTAAAGAAAAGGGACACTAAAAAAAGAGATTGTTCCATCTGACTAAAGAAAAAACAAACCAAAACAAAACCCCTCCATTTAGATCAATGAAGGTGCTCTGAGGAAGAAAAAAACCAACCAATGTCCTAACACTTAAACAATCAAAGTGAATTAAGTATGAATATAAATAGTCAACCTAATCAATTACTGGTAGAGACAAGTGTTACTCTTTCTGTACTAAACCCTAACAACTTTATTCAGCCTCTTCCTAGGAGTAAACATACTAAACAGATATCAGGTATTTCAAATAACCCATAGATTTTCTCTGTTTTCTAGCCCTTAATTCTAACACTGCAGACCTTGATTGAAAAACATTTCTTCCTGCTTTGTGATACCACACCTGCAAATTTAATAGGGAGACACTTGTTTTGCAAATAGAACTGTATTACTAAATGCACACCAAAGGGCCTATTTCTGGAGTTCCAGAGAACTCTTCCATTCATAATCAACTTGTATCTGTTCTGAATATATCTTTGCCTGCTCCATTTTACTTGGTGCATATCAAGAATAAATATCTCACTTTATCAGCTAAAAATTCCACTGACATAGGAAAACTAATCACAGAAAAACCTATTAAAGTTCATATAGATCCCACCACGTTGTTACATAAAATTCCTCAATATTCCTTAAAGCCAGAAGAAAGGAAAGACACATATAGCTGAAGGCCTTCTGAGTATGTACCCAAAGAAAATGAAAACACTAATTCAAAAGGATATATGCACCCCTATATTTATTGCGGCATTATTTACCATATCCAAGATATGGAAGCAACCTAAGGTCCCACTGTCAGAAGAATGTAGTGTGTGTGTGTGTGTGTGTGTGTGTGTGTGTGTGTGTGTGTGTGTACACAATCACAATGCAATATTATGTAGCCTTAAAGAAAGTATGAGATTGTGTCATTTTCAACAACATAGATGGACCTAGAGGGTATTATGCTAAATGAAGTAAGTCAGAGAAAGACAAATACCATATGATTTCACTCATGTGGGGTCTAAAAAAATGAATAAACGAAAAAGCAGAATCAGACCTATAAATATAAACAAATTGATGGTTGCCAGAGGCCAGAGAGATGGGGGGACGGGGAAAACAGGTGAAGGATAGTAGGAGATACAGGCTTCCAATTACAGAGTGCACAGGTCACAGAAATAAAAGGCACAGCATAGGGAATATAGTGAGTGGTACTGTCACAATGTGGTATGGTGACAGATGGTAGATAAACTTGTGATGAACATAACACAAAGTATAGAAAAGTTGAATCACTATGTTGTACACCTGCAACATTGTGTGTAAGCTATACTCAAAAAAAATTGTAAAGGTCTTCTCAGGCCTTCCACAAGTCCTTATAACACTCCCATTCTTCAAGAAACCAAAGGGATGAGGAAATTGACTTTTCTGAGATCTCAGAGCCACCAACAAAATTATTATCCCTCAATTTCCAGTAGTGCCTAACCCAAATAAACATCTGTCATCAAGTCCACGTAAAGCCACTTGCGTCACTGTAGTTAACTGATCCTCGCTCTGTGTGCCCCTAGAACAGAACAGTCAACACCTTTCTTCACCTCACATAGGACAAAAAAATACTTGGTCATGCACAGGAGTTCACTGAAGCCCCCTCCTACTTTCCCCAGCTCCTCAACTGAGACTTAAAAGCTATCTAAATTTCCCTTGTAATTCAATGCTGATAAATATGTAAATGGATCCCCCACTTTGTTTAGGAAAAAAAAAGAAGCCTCTAAAAAGGATTCCATTTACTTGCTCTGAGCTGTAGCAGGAAAAAGACAAAGTTTCAAAAGATGAATTATATCAAACCTCCATCTATTAGTTCAGGCATGACCCATCTCATGTGGAAAATTAATCTCTCCTAATAAACTAGAGTATCAAAACTTTTCCTAGTTTCTTTGTAAAACATCAATTGAGAGGATCTCTAGGTTTAGGTGGATATTGCAACCAGTGGATGCCAAATTTTCTTGGGATTGTACAACTTCTTTATTAACTAAGTCCTCAGTGAGAGACCCTCTGCCCTGGGAGCCCAAGTATAAACAGGCCTTCTGTAACCTGAAAAGTCTTAAAAGCCTCCTTCGCTAGGCATCCCTAAGCACTAAAAGACCTTTTGTCTACTTGTGCGTGAGCCAACCAGACAATTTCTGAAGGGTTTTGCTCATGAAAACCACCAAAAGCCCATCACTGTGGCCTCACCTTTGACCCATTTGCAAAGGCTGAACCCCCTTTTCTTAGAGCAATAGCTTCTGCTGTAAAACATGTTGATCCTTCTACTTAGTTTTGGGTCTACCACCTGATCTAATGGTTCTTCGTGTGATGTAGATATCACTTCTGAGGGTACACAACATTTTCATCCAGACAATTAACTTCTTATGAAATCTGTTACTCTCTCTCATCACATCCATTGCTGCACTATGTGAATCCGCTCTTCTATCTCCACCAGAATCAGGGAATCTTATGGTCACCTTACCTTAGTTAGGATTACGTTACATCCTCAGTTTGATTAGAGACTCATATTCTGAATTTAGACCTAATATTCTTTTGTTGTTGTATCAACCACAATCTTCTGGAAAGATTGAAATAACCAATGACATCCTTAAACTAAAATTAGGCAAATGCTCAAAAACCCTTGAGCTGCCTTAGCAAAGGTACTTCCAGTACCCCTAATGGCCTTCAAAAGCACACAGTTATCTCCCTATTAATTGGTGACTGGAAGTCCCACATATTCCAATCACTTTCTATCCACTCCACTGGTGAAAAAAGATCTTCTGCCCTAAATAGTATGAGATGATGAACATGTAACACTTGGTACTGAAGAGATTTGCAGTAGTTTATTAGTCTACAATGTAGACTCACAACCTGGAGAGGGAAAATATCAAATTCCATGCAAGGCCACATCAGAGCTGTGCATGGAAACACAGTGAGCCACCACAGACTGTGGAAGGCAGGCTTTGCAGGGTGGATGATTTTTGCTTCCTACAGGAGGATGGGATTGGCTTGTTTAGATAATTTCACAGGTTGTCAGGGAGGTGAAACTCATTAAGTTGAGGACTGGATGGGTTGCAGCTGGACCCACTGATAGGGAAATCGCTGGATGGAAAGCTTTTCCCACTATACAGAAGGGCATGTGTGTCAAAAGAACTCATAGCTAGGTCTTTAGGTCCCTAGAGGCTCAAAGATACCAAGGCAACACATGAAATTTTAGGTCTTACAATAAATACAACATGTGTTTAGGGAATTCATCTCTGATATTAGACTCTTCTCTGCTGCACATAAACATGGCAAAGAAAATTGTAAGGAACTCATGTACTTAGCCATTCCTATTACCAACAGATTTAGATTGCACTCCCACACCTTACTAAAAAGCCTCTATATGATCTTCAACCAGGAGATTTTATCTCCTTGAAAAGATATCAGAGAAAAAATGCTCTTAAACCTTGTTGAAGGTACTGTTAACAACAATACAGCAGTTAACTCCAGAGAGTCAATCCTTGAATTCATGGTTCACAACTAAGAAAACAATCCAGAATTCCACACAACTGGAATATTACTCCAACAGAAGATTCAAACTCAGGATTCTAAGAAATCCTCTACAGGCACATGATCTTTGAAAGCAAACAGATGACTTAAGATTTTTTGAAAAAGCAAACAACCTGAGAGTGGACAGCTTCTACCCAAGACATCAGACTAAGACCTCTAATTCCTGCTTTGTTTTTCATCCACTTGCTTATAATCATTCTTCTCATTTTATAAAAAAATTTTCTGTTGTCCACCAATAATGACCCTTTTTCTTCTCTACTCTTTTTATAATGGTTAGGTCAGAACATACTCATTCGAATGCCTTTCTCAGATTACACTAGACAGTAGCCATTGCCAACTTACCAACTCTTGGGTATGTCATTCATCATGAGAACCTAATTATAAAAACCTCTGGGTAATTCTATTCTCATCAAATGAAACTATAGGGAATTATAGCAGATAGTACTTCCATTTAAACCTATATGGACAAGCGACCTTTAAAAACCAATCTGTGTCTATGCTACAGTCCTCCTTCAGAAAAAGAATTAATTATTACAATCTATTGATTATACCACAAGTAAGTTGAATTCAACAACCTTCACAGGGCAATAAGTTAATTGCTTGCCACCAGGAAAAAACTAAGAAAGAATCAAATATGAAACCCTGGTAATGTAAGACCTTGGTTCTTACCTCATGTCATGAACAACTACTATTTTTCCTGGTTCTTTATGGAACAATCAGATACTAATTCCTTTATAGCCAGGATACCTGGTCCTGTTTGCCCCAGACTAACACTTCATGTACTTTCAGAAGAATATTATAAGACTTATCTCTACACAGAAGCCCTCATTTTATAAATCACCAAGTCTGAAATATCCAACTCAATCAAACACAAGTTCATAAGCAGGGCCATTCTTGATTATTGAAGCACTCATCCTGAGAGATTTATTGACCCAGGCTGTTTTCGCAAACAATAACAGCATGTTGCCAACAGGGTTCATTAAAAAGAGAGAGAAAGAAAGAAAAAAAGGCAAATAAATTTATCACTAACTCTAGAAGAAGTTATTAATAATGCCACTTCTTCCCTAAATGGTCTACAGAAAAGTCTCAATTGGTTGATGTAAGTTATGATGGGCATTGCTTTAGATTTCTTCTTGGCTAGAATGATGTCATCTACTCCACTGCAAATACATCTCTCTGTATTTGGATCAATGAAATAGACAAGGTAGAACAGGGTAGAGCTCACCTTAAGGAAAACTCTACTTGGCTATGGTTGAACCTCAATCTCTACCAAATTTGGTATCTTGGCTTATGTTGGGAAATTAGAGTTCCTGGTTCTGAAGCATCTTACAGGGAATATTGGTCTTATTTTTTTCACAGTGGTCATGATGCTTCTCTGGTGCATTTCACCCAGGGTGTTAAATGCTTCTGTGCATCTCCTCTTAATGACATGATCACCATGGTGACACAACAACAACAAAATTAAGAAGATCTTAAAATACAATGGACTCTGGAGAAAACTGAACAATTCTTGAGCAGTAAAGATCTGGATCCCCAGCATTCCCTGAATTAGTCAACCTCTCACAAGTGAGAGAATAACCCAAAGGGGAAGCTGAGACTGAATATACAGTCAACAGCTGTACAATATATGATAACAGAACTCTGCCCACAACTTCTTCAGCAACCAAGTTGAGAAGCTAAACCACTACTTCTCTTCAAAAGATCCAGACCAGTCAGGACCTAGTCTGTGACTTCTCTGTCACCCCTGCTGCCAACTCAGGACAACCAGAGAAAGTCAAATGTGTTCCCCAATCATTTGAGAAGCCTCACTGCTAATTAGCCTACTTTCAGCTTCCCCATGCCAACAACCTGCAATTAGATCATGCTTGAAGCCTTCCCTTTTTTCCACTATAAAGCTGTCCCAATCCTTTGCCTGCCTTTGAGTCTCTGCCAAGTACAAGTGAAAGTGACCTGACTCCATTGATAGAGCAAATTCTCAATAAATAGCCTCTGTATGTTCTTGTTCTGTGATCTTCCCACACATAAGAGGTAATTTAAAGATAAGAGACCTGGATAAGGGGAAGAGCATTTCCAAAGACCCTGCCTTATAAAAGAGACTGAGGGTGCGAATGACTAAAATAAGACCATTATAATAGAAGATAGAGGAGTGGGAGAAGGCAACCTATGGGTTAAATTTGGTAGGGCCTTTCCTTAGGTCATGTCAACAAATTTGTTTTCATCCTGAGAGCAATGGGAAGCTGCTTACAGGACTTAGGACAATGGCAACTTAAGATGTTTTGTACATGTTTAATATTGAACTTACTAAAAAGTTGTAAAAATAGTAAAAGGAATTCCATATATTCTTTAGTTGGATTCACTAATGTTTTTCATTTTGCTACATTTGTTTTATCATTCTCTTTCTTTGTATGTGTGTATGAGTTGGAGAGTAACTGGGAGATATCATACCCCATTATCCCTAAATATGTCAGTGCTTATTTCCTAAAAAAAGGACTTTCTCTTAAATAACTACAGTACCAAGAAAATATCAGGAAATTTAACACTGTTGTAATACTACTATCTAATCCATAGCCATATTTAAACTCCATCAGTCATTCACTTATTCAAATAATGCCCTTTGCAATTATTTTTCCGAATTGAAATTCAATTCAAAATCAAGAATTATATATTTAGTTTTAATTTATCTTAATTTTGGGGGCACCTGGGTGGCTCAGTAGGTTGAGCATCCAACTTTGGCTCAGGTCATGATCTCACAGCTCGTGAGCTCTAGCCCTGCGTCTGGCTCTGTGCTGACAGCTCAGAGCCTAGAGCCTGCTTCAGATTCTGTGTCTCTTTCCCTCTCTGCCCCTCCCCCACTCATGCTCTGTCTCTGTCTCTGTCTCTCTCTCTCTCTCTCTTTCACAAAAAGTAAACATTAAAAATTTTTTTAATTCATCTTAGTTTTCTTTAAATTTAAAATAATTAATTAGCCTTTACCTATCTTTAAGCTTGACATCTTTTAAGAATACAGGTCAGTTATTTGGTAGAAAGCCCCTCATTTGTGATATCACTTCATTATTAGATTCATGCATGTTTATTAGATCACAGAAGTGACACTGCAACCTCCACAGTGTGTTATATTAGCAGATAAATGATGTCAGTTTGTCCCAATATTGGTAACGTTAGCTTTTATCACTTGGTTAATGTAGTGTCTGCCAGATTTATTCCCTGCAAAGTTGTTATTTTTCCCTTTTGCAATTAACAGGTGATTTACAAGGAGACATTTTTAAAGTCTGTACATACCTTTCTCATAAAGCTTCCACTAGTTTTAGCATCTTCTGATGACTTTCTAAATCTATTATTCTACCTTCAGTAGTTAACATCCTACTTGATTAAAAAATTTCAAAATATAGAAAGCAAAAACAATAGAATTTCTAAAGGGAAAATTAGATAAATCAATACTCATAAATGGAGACTTTAATAATCCTAATTGATAAAATGACTAGAAGAAAAATTAGTAAGAACATAGATCTAAAACACACTATCCACACCTTCACCAATTTAACGTTTGTAGAAAATTATACTCAACAACAGCCAATATAGTCTTTTCAAATGCATAAGGAATATTCAGCAAGATACAACAACACGCTGGGTCATAAAAATAAGTCTCAATAAATTCAAAATAAATTAAGTCTTACAGAATATATTTCTGACTACAACAGAATTAGAGATAATCATATACCTAGTTTTACAAAAATGTTCACTAATTCTTTAATACTCCTCAACTTCCATTGGAGACTTAGTTCCCTTTGCCCTTGAGTGTGAGCTGTATTAGTGATTCCCTTTAAAGGACTAGAATATGGGAGAAATAATGTGCCTAAACTTTTAAAGTAGGTGATAAAAGGCATTGTAACTTGTAATTTTTGTCTTGGCTCCTCTTTTCAATCACTCGCTCTGGAAACCAAACTGCCCTGTCTTATGGACACTCAAATAGCCCTACAGAAAGATCTTGTAGTGAGGAACTGAAGCCTCCAGCCAAACACTAACACTAACCTGCCAGATGTGTGAATGAGTCAGCATGGAAGGCAATCCTCCAGCTAGTGAAGCCTTCAAAGTCTGCAGTCTTGGTTAATTTATTTTAGTATAATTTACTGTCAAGTTAGCTAACAAGAGTATATATACGGTATGCTCTTGGCTTCAGGAGTATATTGCCATGATTCATTGCTTACATACAACACCCAGTGCTCATCACAACAAGTACCCTCCTCAATGCCCATCACCCATTATTTTCCTCTCTCCCCCACCTCCATCAACCCTCAATTTGTTCTCTGTATTTAAGAGTGTCTTATGGTTTGCCTTCCTGTTTGAAACTATTTTTCCCCTTCCCTTCCCCTCCCCACAACATGGTCTTCTGTTAAGTTTCTCAAATTCCACATATAAGTGAAATTATATTATATCTTTCTCTTCCTGACTTACTTCACTTAGCATGATATACCCTTCAGTTCTATCCATGTTGTTGCAAATGGCAATATTTTATTCTTTTTCATTTCCAAGTAGTATCTCACTGGGTGTGTGTGTGTTTGTCTATACACACACACACACACACACCATCTTCTTTATCCATCCATCAGTTGATGGACATTTGGTCTCTTTCCATAATTTGGCTATTGTTGATAGCGCTTCTATAGACATTGGGGTAAGTGTGCCCCTATGAATCAGCACTCCTGTATCCTTTGAATAAATTCCTAGTAGTGCTATTGCTGGGTCATAGGGTAATTCTATTTTTAATTTTTTGAGGAACCTCAACACTTTTCCAGAGTGACTGCACCAGTTTGCATTCCCACTAACAGTGAAAGAGCGTTCTCATTTCTCCATATCCTCACCAAAATCTGTTGTTTCCTGAGTTAATTTTAGCCACTCTGACCAGTGTGAGGCAGTATCTCAATGTGGTTTTGATTTGTATTTCCCTGATGATGAGAGATGTTGAGCATATTTTCAAGTGTCTGTTAGTCATCTGGATGTCTTCTTTGGAAAACTGTCTATTCATGTCTTCTGCCCATTTCTTAAATGGATTTGTTTTTCGGGTGTTGGGCTTAGTAATAAGTTCTTTACATATTTATCTGTATGTCATTAGCAAATATCTTCTCCCATTCCATAGGTTGCATTTTAGTTTTGTTGGTTGTTTCCTTTGCTGTACAGAAGCTTTTTATCTCGACGAGGTCCCAATAGTTCATTTTTGCTTTTATTTTCCTTACCTTTGGAGACATGTCAAGTAAGAAGTTGCTGCAGCTGAGATCAAAGAGGTTGTTGTCTGTTTCCTCCTCTAGGGTTTTGACGTTTTCCTGTCTCACATTTAGTTCCTGTATCCATTTTTGAGTTTACTTTTGTGTATGGTGTAATAAAGTGGTCCAGTTTCATTCTTCTGCATGTTGCTGACCAATTCTCCCAGCACCATTTGCTAAAGAGACTGTCTTTCGCCACTGGATACTCTTTCCTGCTTTGTCAAAGATTAGTTGACCAAACATTTTTGGGTCCAGTTCTGAGCTCTCTATTCTATTCCATTGGTCTATGTGTCTGTTTTTGTGCCAATACCATACTGTCTTGATGATTACAGATTTGTAGTAAAGGCTAAAGTCTGGGATTGTGATGCTTTCAGCTTTGGTTTTCTTTTTCAACATTACTTTCGCTATTCAGGGTCTTCTGTGGTTCCATACAAATTTTAGGATAGTTTGTTCTAGCTCTGAGAAGAATGCCAGTGCAATTTTGATTGAGATTGCATGGAGTGTAGGTTGCTTTAGGTAGTATCGACATTTTAACAATATTTGTTCTTCCAATCCATGAGCATGTAATGTTTTCCATTTCTTTGTGTCTTCTTTAATTTCTTTTGTAAGTTTTCTATAGTTTTCAGCATACAGATCTTTTACATCATTGGTTAGGTTTATTGCTAGGTATTTTATGGTTCATGATGCAATTGTAAATGGGATTGATTCCTTGATTTCTTTCTGTTGCTTATTGTTGTATAGAAATACAACCAATTTCTATACATTGGTTTTATATCCTGCAACTTTGCTGAATTCATGTATCAGTTCTAGCAGTTTTTTGGTATAGTCTTTCAGACTTTCCATGTAGAGTATCATGTCATTGGCAAAAAGTGAAAGTTTGACTTCTTTGCCAATTTGGATGCCTTTTATTTCATTTTCTTGTCTGATTGCTGATGCTAGTATTTTCCATATGATGTTGAACAACAGTGGTAAGAGTGGATGTCCCTGTCATGTTGCTGATCTCAGGTGGAAAGCTCTCAATTTTTCCCCATTGAGGATGATATTAGTTGTGGGCCTTTTATATATGGCTTTTATGATGTTAAGGAATATTTCTTCTATCCCAACTTTCTTGAGGGTCTTTATTAAGAAAGGATGTTGTATTTTGCAAAGGTTTTTCTGCATCTATCGACAGGATCATATGGTTCTTATCTTTTCTACTAATGTGATGTATTGCATTAATGGATTTGCAAATATTGAACCAGCCCTCTGGCTCAGGAATGAGTCCCACTTGATCATGGTGAATAATTCTTTCAACATACTGTTGAAATCAATTTGCTAGTATCTTGTTGAGAACTTTTGCATCCATGTTCATCAAGGTATTGGCCTGTAATTCTTTTTAGTGGGGTATATGGTTTGGGAATCAAGGTAATGCTGCTGGCTTCATTGAATGAGTGCAGAAGGTTTCTTTCCATTTCTATTTTGTGTAACAGCTTAAGAAGAATAGGTCTTACTCTGGTTTAAATGTCTGGTAGAACTCCCCTGGGAAGCCATGTGACCCAGGACTCTTATTTGTCCAGGAGATTTTTTATAACTGATTCAATTTCTTTGCTGGTTATGGGTATGTTCAAATTTTCTATTTCTTCCCATTTGAGTTTTGGTAGTGTATGGGTGTCTAGGAATTTTTCCATTTCTTCCAGATTGTCCAGTTTGTTGGCATATAATTTTTAATAGTATTCTATAATAATTGTTTGTATTTCTGTGGTGCTAGTTGCGAGCTCTCCTCTTTCATTCATGATTTTATCTATTTCGGTTCTCTCCTCTTTTTGAGAAGTCTGGTTAGGGGCTTATCGATTTTGTTTATTCTTTCAAAAAACCAGCTCTTAGATTCACTGACCCATTCTGTTTTTTTTTTTTATTCTATATTGTTTATTTCTGGCCTAATCTTTATTATTTCTCTTCTTCTTCTGGCTTTGGGGTTTCTTTGCTGTTCTGCTTCTAGTTTCTTTAGGTGTGAGATTAGATTGTGTATGTGGGATTTTTCTTGTTTCTTGAGACAGACCTGGATTGCAATGTATTTTCCTCTTAGGACTGCCTTTGCTGAATCCCAAAGGGTTTGGACTGTTGTGTTTTCATTTTCATTTGCTTCCATATATTTTTTAACTTCTTCTTTAATTGCCTGGCTGACCCATTCATTCTTTAGTAGGAAGTTCTTTAACCTCCATGCATTTGGAGGCTTTCTAAATTTTTTCTTGTAGTTGACTTCAAGTTTCATACAGTTGTGATCTGAAAATATGCATGGTATGATCTCAATCATTTTATATTTCTTGAGGGCTGTTTTGTGACCCAGTATGTGATCTATCTTGGAGAATGTTCCATGTGCACTCAAGAAGAATGTGTATTCTACTGCTTTTGGATGAAAAGTTATGAAAATATCTGTCAAGTCCATCTGGTCCAGTGTATCATTCAAGGCAATTGTTTCTTTATTGATTTTCTATCTAGATGACCTGTTCACTGTTGTATTAAAGTCGCCTATAATTACTGTGTTATCAATAAGATTGTTCATGTTTGTGATCAATATATTTAGGTGCTTACAAGTTGGAGGCATAGACATTTACAATTGTTAACTCTTCTTGATGGATAGACCCTGTAATTATCTCTTATTACAGTCTTTAGCTTAAAATCTACTTTATCTTATCTAAGTATGGCTACCCCAGCTTTCTTTTGACTTCCAGTAGCATGATATATGGTTGGTTCTCCATTCCCTCACTTTCAATCTGAAGGTGTCCTCAGGTCTAAAATGAGTTGCTTATAGACAGCATATAGATGGATCTTGTTTTTTTTTATCCATTATGATACTCTATGTCTTTTGATTGGGGTGTTTAGTCCATTTACTTTCAGAGTAATTATTGAAAGATATGGATTTAGTGTCATTGTGTTGTGTGTAGGTTTCATACTTGTGGTGATGTCTTTGGTCCTTTATAGTTTTTGCAGCATTACACTCACAGAGTCCCCTTTAGGATTTCCTGCAGGGCTCGTTTAGTGGTCATGAACTCTAGTTTTTGTCTGTCTGGGAAAGCCTTTATCTCTCTTTCTATTCTGGATGACAGCCTTGCTGGATAAAGGATTCTTGGCTGCATATTTTTCCTATTCAGCACATTGAATATTTCCTCCCACCTCTTTCTGACCTGCCACATTTCAGTGGACAGATCTGCTACTACCCTTCTTTGTCTACCCTTGCAGGTTAAGGCCTGTTTGTCCCCAGCTGCTTTTAGAATTCTTATCTTTGTATTTTGCCAATTTCACTATGATATGCTGTGGTGATGACGTGTTCTTGTTGATTCTGAAGGGAGTTCTCTGTGCCTCCTGGACTTGGATGTCTGCTTCCTTCCCCAGATTTGGCAAGTTCTCAGCTATAATTTGTTTAAATAAACCTTCTGCCCCTTTCTCTCTCTTCTTCTGGAACTCCTATGATACGGATATTATGTTTCATTGAATCACTTAGGTCTCTAATTTTCCCCTTGTGGTCTAGTATTTTCCCATCTCTTGTTTTTTTCAGCTTCATTCTTTCCATTATTTTATCTCCTATTTCACTTATTCTCCCCTCTGCTTCCTCCATCCTTGGGGTCATTGCACCTAGCTTCTTTTGCATCTCATTTTGTAATACGTCGTTAATTATTTCTTAGGTTCTTGATCTCTGTAGCAATAGATTCTCTGCTGTCTTCTATACTTTTGTTCAAGCCCATCTATTAGTCTTACGACTGTTATTCTAAGTTCTTGATCAGATATATTGTTTATATCTGTTTTGAGCAATTCTCTGGCTGTAATTTTTTCCTGGAATTTCTATTGGGGAGAATTCGTCCGTTTCATTATTTTGGCTTTCTGTTTTTTTACGTGCTTTAATAGCTTGTTACATGTCCTGCACCTACGAGTACTACTATATTAAAAAAGGGTCATACACTGTCCAGGACATGGCACTTCAGGAGGTGTTCTCAGAGTGTGTTGTGTGCTCTCTGTTGTTGTGTCTCTGGTTGCTTTATCTCCCTACTCGTAGTGGTGATTTGGACCTTCCACTAGGTGTGCTTTGTTCATTGAAGTAACCCTGGAAAAAACTTAAAAAGGGGTGGTGATGGTGGAAGAAACTTATCCCATACAAAGAGAGAAATGAAATGGTCAGGGGGGAAAAATGACCAGGAAAAGAAATTATACAGCTTAATCCAGAGGGGGGGGCAGATAAAGAAGAAGGAGATATAGAAGAGGTGTAAAAATAATGGATCAAAATGTCTGCTTAAACAAACCAACAACCAGAACAGAGAAGGGAAGAAAAAAGAAGAAAAGAAAAAAAATACACACACACACACACACGCACGCACACACACACACACACACACACACATAAAATAATAATTGACCAAGAATTAAATCAGAAATGCAAACTGCCAGACTGTTGTCTGATGGTGCCTTGTAACAGGTGGCTGCACTGGTCTGGAGGAGGGGCAGTCTGGTTTGGTCAGTGTCATTCTCACTCTGGTAGATATGCAGTTGCCAGGCACAGAGGGGCAGCATTTGGTGTAAGTGGGTCTGCCTCCACTGGAGACCATTGTCCGGTCCTCTGTAGCCCCACTGTGTTGGTAATGGGGAGAAAAATGGTGACACCCCAATCTCTCCTCCCCAGAGGAGAGTGGGTATCCCAAGCCACACTATTCAGGCAGTCCTCACAGTGCCACGTGAACACTGGTTTGTCCTGCTTCAGTCTCCCACACCTTCCAGGCACTCAGCTGAAATTCAAACCCCAATGTATTAAAGAATCCCACTCCATGAGCCCCAGTTCTAGGGTATTGCCAGTCTGCCCAGCAACAAAGGGCCTCTGGCTGGTGCTTGTAGCCTTGGAGCAGTGATACACCCTCTTCCCACAGCACTGGAGGGCGGGGACTGCTCTACCAATGTTCCTCTGCATTGTGCCTCAGCTAGCTACCAAGCCCAGGGCTGGCACACCCTCCCCGTGGGCCAGGCACACACACGGGCAGCTCTGGTCAGTCCAGAGAAAGTCACGCAACTCTGCATCATTACTCCTAAGGTTGTTTGCAAGTGAGAGACTGGCACTCTCCGCTTTCTTCCGTCCCCTGGTCCGTGGTCTGGAGAGGTTTTTCTCTTGTCCAAATACAATCCCATACCTCCACAGCCTCTTTCTCTTCCTTTTGTCTCTCCACGGAAAGGGTTCCCTCTTTGGTCTGTACCTACTCTGCCTGTTTTATCTCTCCCAATTTGCAAGCACGCACCTCTGTTCTGACAAGCTGTCCCTGTGGGCTCCTGAAGATGTTTCTGTCACTTTGTAGCCTGGATTCCTGGAATTCCAAAACTTCTGGCCTCAATACTGCTGTGTTTGAGGAATGAGGGAACTTTAGGCCCCCTACTTGTCTTCCATGTTGATTCTTAGTCCTGGCTAACATCTTGACTAGAACCTCATGTGAGACCCTTGAGCCAGAACCACCAGCTAAGTCCCTCCCAGATTCTTTATTCATAGAAACTGAGAATGTTTGTATTTTGCTAAATCTTGGGGTAATTTTTGTACAGCAAAAGAGCAACATATTTGAAAAGTCTCAAATACCTAAATATTAAGTGGCATACTTCCAAATCCCTAGAAAGTCACAAATATTTGAATATAAACAATGTACTCCTAAGTAAAAAACACTATTTTAAGTATCTTTTAGGACAGCAGATGTCTGAAGACTTGCTTGGACTGGAAGATTCACTCCCATGATGACTCTTTCACATATCTAGCAAGTTAGTGATGGTTTGGGGTCACAGAAAAAAGTCATAAGTAAATTCTTTTCTGTGGCAAATAGAATGGTATAAAAAACACAATACCTGTGTATCAAACTTTGGGGGATATAGTTAAACAGTGGTTAGAAGATATTTTATAAAGTTAAATAATATTTTAAAAATTTAAAGCTAAAAATCATTGCTCATAATTTCTCTAAGAAACTAAAATGATCAATTAAATACATAGAAGGAAGAAAACATTATAAGTCCAGAAAAGTCAGATAGAATGCCAATGACTGAAAGTTGACAAAACCAAAGGTGGCTCTTTAAAACATTAATGGAAGTTGATAAACCCTTGACAAGACTAACCAGGGGATTGAAAAAAAAAAAAATAAAAATTACCAATGCCACAAATTAGGAGAGAACATCACTGGAGATTATAGCCATTAAAAGAACAACTATATGTATGATGAATAAGTTTCTGATAGTAGGTCCAATGACCTAAATGAAACGAAAATTTCTTCATAAAGCACAATTTACCAAAACATTTCCTAAGAGCAATAACAAATATGATAAACTTACTATTAAAGAAATAGAATTATCAGAAACCTCCCAACAAGGAAAACTCCAGTCCTCAGTGGCTTAACTAATGAATCGCATCAAATATTTAAGGAAGAAACAATATCTGTCTTAGAAAAACTCTTTTAGAAAATACAGAAGGAGGGAATGCTTCACAACTTATTCTGTGAGTTAAGCATAACCAAGATACCATAACCTCATAAAGATATTACAAGAAAAGGATGTGGACATTGACAAAAATCCCTTAACAAAGTATGAGTAAATCACATTTGGCACATGATAATAAATTAATACGTGTTTATCCTCACTGTATGTCTCACATATTATCTCTTTCATGTGTAACCTACAAAAACATGTATGCATATACATAATACACTATATACTGGAATGTTTACTGCAGCAGTTTTTTTAAATTTAAAAAAGAGTAAATGACCTATTTGTCAGTAGTGAAAAAGCCACACATCAGCACTCTATGAAATATTTACTGGAGTAGGGAAAACGTGCATTAGTTCCATATTTAATAAGTTATATATATAGTATGCAAAATGTACCATTAAATGTAAAATACAAGTTGTATAATACAAAAAACAACTTACAGAATTATAGAAAAATAAAACATTTTACATTTTCTAATATAAATATATAGGCATAGTAATGCATAGAAATACAGCTGGAAAGTTACATATCAAACTGCTACAAAGGGTTATTTCTGTGAAAGTGTGAAAGAAATCAAGATTGGAGACAGGTAGATTAGGGTGTGTCAAAGGGAACTTGAGTATCATCTATAAGATTCTAAATTTAAATATTTTAAAATTAAAAATACAGACTGTCGATTTCTTATAGAATTAAAAAATCAATAAAAAGAGTATGGTGATGACAAAAAAAAATGAGAGGCAGAAGGAGAGAGGAAGGCTGAAAAAAAGAAATGGTGCTAACATCCTCATTGATCAAGTGGGGAGTGAAAAAATAAAGAAAAAATATATTGTACCATCTGAAGTTACAATGGTAAACAATCAAGGAACTAAAATCTAAAATCAGTGATAAAAATATATAGGAAAGAAGAATAAGAAGAGTTGAAAGGTGTAAGTAATCTTCCTGATTTGTCTAAGCAAGAGTCAATATAAAAATCCAGACATGGAGATCAGCAACAAGAGTTAAAGTAGGTCCTCCTAGAAAGCAGGCCAGCATAGGGGCAGGGACTGTGGCTTTTCATTTTAAGTCCTTCTATTAATTTGTTACTTGTGTACACTATCACTATTATTTTAAATATAAGAAGATTACAAACATTCAACTCCGTATTTTCCACAAAAACCTGAATTATCTTGTTTCATTTGAGTGCAGTGATATGGAAAAAGGGAGGATTTAGTACTTATTTGAACAATAATATAATGCCTTTTGATTTACTTCTCAGGTGTGATTTCTTAACAAACCTTTCATTGTAGAAGTTTTAAATGCATAAAAACTTGTGAAGATGGTACAGAGAGTTCTCATATCCAATTTTTTTCCTATTATTAACATCTGACCTAATTATGGCACATTTTTTATAATTAATGAATCAGTATTGACAGAGTAACTTAAGCCAATAATTTATTCAGGTATCTTTAGATTGTACCAATTTCCTTTTTCTACTCCAGGACCACATCACATTATATTTAGTTTCATATCTTATTAGCCTCCTTTTGACTGTCAGACTTTCCTTATTTTTGATGACTTTGACAGGTTTGAGAAGTACTGGTCAGTATTTTGCATAATTTTCCACATTTGGGATTTGTCTGATATTTTCCTCATGATTACACTGGGGTTGTGGGTTTTTGAAAGGAAGACCCCAGTATAGTGCCATTCTCATTACATCACAGCAAGGGCACATAAATCAGCATGATATGCAACTGTTGATGTTAACCTTGATCACATTGTTAGGTAGTATTTGTAGGCTTCTCCACTGTAAAGTTACTGTTTTCCCCCTTCTCTATATTGTATTCCTTGGAAGGCAGTCATTGTGTAGAGTCCACACTTAAGGAGCAGGAAGCTATGATCCACATTGTTGAGGGCAGATAATGTATTTGTAATTATCTGTAATTCTGCCACAAGGAAGCTTTGCCTATTTTCTCACATTTATGCATAACTTGTTAACAGCAGTATGAACATATGGATATGGATTTGGGTTATATTCTAATGCTCAAATTTATTTTGTTGCTTAAATTTTCCCAGCTTTGACCATTGGTTTTTTTTCATTTGGAGCTTCTGGCCCTTTAACATAACCCATCATTGCTTATCTGTGTATGCACACACGTGTGCACAGTTGTTTGAACACTTCTTGCATAAGTAACCCTCTACCAGAACCATGGATGGTTCTGGGGATTCTAGTTCAAGAAATTCTAAACTATACAGGAATAAGAATAGAACTGCTCTAATTATCATAGAGCTCTTGGAAAACTGCCATGCAACTGCCAACCAGGACAGCAAGATGCCCAACTATAGCAGCTCTGACTTTTATCATATCCTGTTGTTATGCACCAACATGACAAAAATCATGCTCTATTGCTACGGACACTAACCGAAATGTGTCTGAGATCTTGATAGATGATAGAACTCCTATTCCACTTGTCATTTTAAAATGCTGTCATCTATACTGATAACGAAAAAAACGGATCAGATAGTCTACTTTTGAACTTATAGACAAAAATTTTCTAATTTGAAACAAAAACACCTAATGCATCCAACCACTACCAGGCTGACTGGTAGCCTGTCTGTGTAAGGACCCTCAGCTAAGACTCTTTAGCCTCCCTGTAATGACACTTATATATTCCTCTCTGCAACCATTGTGTCAGTCACCTCTACCAACTCCTGCACTCCAGTTCCTTAGCTCATTAATTGGATGACTGTGAGTTGGTGATAGCTGAGGATCCCTGTCCAAACAGATCCTCATCATTTTTATCATTAGCAATAACAGCACCAGTAAGTTCCAAACATATTCAGGACACAAAACAGAACACAGAATTGGGCTCAAGACCTGCCCCGTGGAATCAGCATCAGAATTAAAATGCTAAAACAGAAACATGAGGCCAAAATGGTAATGACTTCAGAGAAAAAGAAAAATTCCTCGATGAGGCAGAAATTTCTGGGAGTTCTGTCAAAGTAAGTCACTCTGCATTGGAAATGGTTTGTATGGATTCCCTTTAAATATGTGACGACAGTATGAAACTGACAAGCACTAGCACACATGTAATATAAGTCAGACTTTCATTTGTTATTTCCTTGCCTTGAGTTCAACAAAAACAGGGGAGAGGGGGTGTATAACTTACTCAAAGGCAGAGCAGATGTTGACACATTAAGAGTTTCTTATGCAGACTGCCACCCAGTTACATGACCAGGACCTAGCTCTAAATCCTGCCATCTATCACTCCCTCTAGCTCCTCCTATGTTCCTGCTTCAGCTCTCAATTCTTTCTGCTTTTGGAAAGGTTGAGACAATTTTGAGAGAAGATCCCTGTCAAATTCTAGCACTATGCTTTAAGATAATTAATGTCACCTGGGAATTGCTCCCTACAGCACTCCCTAGGACACGAGATTACTAAAATTTGGAGGAGATGGAGGAAGGAGGGCATTGCACAGCAGGTAAATGTGACTGAACATCTGAATTTCCACAGGTTGCCTGTAAGCTTGGCTCCCAGAGTGGAGTCCTGAAAATCCCTGCTTAGCCCTGACTCTGTCCCTATCTGTAGCCAACTTGTAAAGGAAGCTTGCTGTTCCCCTTTAATGGATATGCCTAAAGATACAAAGGACAATAAAACATCCTGATCAGAAAAAAACAAAAAACAAAAAACAGACTATGTAAAAAGCTTTAGATTGTGCTTACACATAGAGAAATCTAAACAATTGCAATCTCATTACAATCGACTGTAAAACTAACAACGTTAAAAGACATCTTTTGTAAACTAAATAATGACCTTTTGTATTAAAGAAATTTAGTCAAGCTAACACTTCCACATACTATCTCTCCACAGTGTGGAACAAACTACAGACAGCATGTTATCTGGTGTTATGGATCTTGAGTATTTCAACTACAGTCTAGCTTATCTTTACTTTCACATTTGATCATAGATTTGAACACTCTCTTTCCTGTTTAGGCTCACAATTATCCTTATCTGTGTGGATCTGCATTGGTAAAGGGGGATAGATTCCATTAACAATGACAGAAAATGAAATTCCTGGGATACTTGGGGAAGAATTGAGGTAGTGAACCACAGTATCTTAAGAAATATAAGAATAGCTATATGACGTAGGGTAAGTCATTCTACTTGCCATTCCTTGTTCCCAGTCTCTCCATCTTTCCACTTTATTTTTAAAATGGGGCCAAGATTTTCTTCTCTCTTTATCTGACAGATAAGCTGTGAGAATCAAACATGTGTGAAAGCATCTTCATACTGACACAGAAGCCCAGCCATTGTAACCTGATATTAACAAAATCCATTCACTTATCATAAGTTCTGCTTCAAGGTTGTTTTTTTTTATCCGTCAACCTTTTTCCTAACCACTCTCATTCTACTCTTATCCTTGTCATTCCTTCCAGCTCTTAAACATTTGAAAATAAACATGTTCTTTGGATTTGAAAAAAGGTTCTGCCTTAATGCAAACCCAAAGCTTTACTCTTACCTCTGTACTTTCTATTCTGATGACCACAGCACAGTGTCCTCTAATTGTCACCCTTCAAATCCATCCTGAAATACATTGAAAATCATTCTTTTTACCATCTGAGTTCTCCATTTACTCTCTCTACAGCTACAATGGACCATGCTCCTCCACACTTTCATGAGAGTGGCCCTGTTTGCCATCCTGCCCGACAAAGCTCTTCTAAAGGGCACACTCCCTTGATGCTTATTTCCTCTCTATGGCATTGAGGTGGAAGATGAGACCACTGTCTAGCCCACATCAAACCCAACACTAACAAGCCTGTAGTAAATTTGTGGAAGCAACAAGGAATGCTGATTTGTTTGAGCCCCGTCACCATCAGTTACATTATTGAACAAGGGACAGCACCATCTACTGCAGGGACTGCTCATGAGAACTGCTTAAAGACAGCATCTGAATGCTTATATTAATGAAGGTAAAATCCCAGCATGATAACTAGAGGGCAGCTGCAAGTACTTCTTGTTTTTGAACTTAAGTTCTCTGTTCCAAATACAAGACAAAGTTGAAGATTTAAAAACAAACAAACAACCTCTAAGACAGTATGGTTCACTCAGGTCTATAGACAATAGTTTTGTAAATTTGGGTGGGTCAGCAAACTTCTCTATCTCCATTTCCCCATCTGTAAAATGGAGCTAAGATCTAGCTCATAGGGATTTGGATTTGAAACTGGACCGGATAAACGGTATTTGAGTGGCTGCTGTATATAGTTGTAAATGGTTTATCGCACCTTCTTAAGTTGCACTTCTATGGGGGGGAGGATTGATAGAAGTTTTTAATCACAAAGTCACAGGACTTTTTTCTTTTGTAACTGAGCTAAAAAAGGGCTGCTTTTTGGTGGGAGCAGATGAAGGCTCACAGGAGCCCTTTCTCTCAGAGTGGACAAGTACCCTTCCTTATTTCTTTCAGTTGAGAAATGTATGAAGGAACAGTTGTAGTCACTGAAATGCTACTGGAGTTGAAAAAACTTGACTTTTCTTTCTTTCTTTCTTTCTTTCTTTTCTTTCTTTCTCTCTCTCTCTCTCTCTCTCTCTCTCTCTCTCTCTCTCTCTTTAAAAAGAAAACAACAACAATCTACTTGCCCCTCTTTGGGAAATTGTGTGCCAAGGAACCAGTGTCATACCCCCACTCCCTCCTGTTGAGCTGACATCACATTGTTGCATATCCCAGCTACTCTGTGGGTTTTGTGAAGCTGTGTGTGAAGTCTCTACCTCATTGTAGTATATGCAGGCAAGACTGCACTCTCCTACAGACGTGTGGAGTAGGCTGTGGTGTAGTTTTTTTGTCACATAATAAACACGTTGCAGCAGAAAAAAAAGAAAGTTTTTAGGATTAAAACATAGGGAAGTTTAAGGATTAAATTAGATCACCAATAAAGAAGTTGGCACAACACCTGGAACTTAGTAAATCTTTATTATGGACTCTCTTTAGTAGATTCAGTTCATTAAGAAAAACACTTCCACCTTTTATATCTAAATGTGAGAGAGGAGAGAGAGGAGAGTGAGATTAATGAGATAGAACTAAGGAGAGACAACCACCTATGGGTGGTTCTTCCAAGTGGAGATGGGCTCCCATGGACCCACTATACCCCAATTTAGTACAATATCCAAAAGAAGGCACTGAAATGGCATCCTAACAGATTTTTGCCCCAAACTTTACCCAACTCCCTCTACTCTCCCCAGGTGTGGCCTGCATGTCTTGGTAGCTTCTAGATACTCTGACTCTACATCCCTTTGCAAAAGGATGGTATAGTAACCTAAATGCATTAGGGAAAGGGAAGACTGATTCAAATACAGTATGTTCATACAATATGATTCAGATTCAAAGGCTCTCACAATACAGACACCAGGGGACGGCACTGTACTTTGGGAAATGGTGGCTCAGGATATGAGTGTCACCAAAGCAACTGTAACCCTGAAGCCTTAGAGTAGCATGCGCATGAAATCTACATGGGTCTGAGCTGGTAAGTAATGGCTACAGAATGGTTATACTAAACCAGGTTTTCTCTAGTCACACTAGAGAATGGATTGGATGAATCCAGTAAGTTGGATCTGAACTGATTAGAGAATGGCATTATAGATAGAGGGAAGAAGTAAACACACATGAAGTGTGTTCTGGGAGATGGGATATTCTAGCCAAGTGGAAACAAAGCATACTTAACAGAAATGGAGATGAAGCTAGAAGGGTCAAGTAAATACAAATGGAGGGCAGGCTGATGAGTGTAGGGTACAGTTTGATAAGCAACAGAAAGAAACCAAAGCTTGTTGGCCAGGGCAAAGATCTGCTTACAACCACCCTTAATAAAATGATTAACTCTGAGGTGTTGAATAAAGCACCGTAGAGGGAGTGGAGGCTGCTATTTCAGGGTGAGGTTGTAAGGATTTGACTAAGGCAGAATTACAGGAAAGAGTGAGTGTAAGAATAATGCAGAGGTCAAATCCATAAAACCTGGGAATTTAATGCATGTGAGAATTTAGGACAAGAAAGAAGGGCAGAGGGGAAAAGACTGACTAATGGAGAGGATTAAAATAACAAATGTAAACGTGTTTTGTCAACTATAAAGTGTGGCACAAATGAATTGCTGATAGCATCATTAACAGACATTGTTGGACTTAGGAAATCAGGTGTGGTCTTCTTCACGGTGAAAGTTATATACATTTTAGAATCAGTTGGCAGAATAACACCTGTGTGCTAATGCCCTTAAGGCAGATGAAAATGGGGTATAGGTCCTGGGCTCCAGGGAATACCTAGGACTAAAGGGAGATTTAAATACTGACTGCAGGGAAGTGGAAGGAAGAACTAAGAAAATGGAAAAAGTCTCTATGGGACACGGTGAAGAAAAAAGATCCAGAAATGGTCCTTTGTGGTCTATATACATTTAGGGAATATGAGTGTAGAGAAACCTAAAATGTGCCTTATTGCAACTACTATCTGCCATTATAGTGTAGAATCAGCCATAGAAACTACATAAGCATGGCTATGTCACAATAAAGGTTTACCTAAAAAATAAAGTAGGTCAAATTTGGCTTCTGGGTCACAGTTTGCCAATCCTTGATTTATACAGGAGAACCATGATAATACAGCATATATCAAAAGAGAATTTCAAAACGAATGAGAAATTTCAGTTATGCTGTATAAAAGAGCAGGAAGACTGACAAAAGCTATTAAATTTGAAGATCAGTTATGCTCTGCAAAGCACTTCCTATAAAGGGAAAGAAACAAATGCCTGACTGCCAAGGAGCATGAAACAAATGAATGGTGCAAAATGGGTTGGGGTTGCAGAGCACTGAGACTTGTCTCATGAAAACCACAGTGGGAAAGAAAAGGTCAAAGAGCCATGGAGCTAGCATTTGGGGAAAAGAAGATGGCTGGATGACATCTTTTAGGACTAGAGGGATTTAAGCTTGTTTGCAGGTTTGAGGGACAGAATGGAGGAGAGAAGAGAAAAGATACAGGTAAAAATCACTCCAAATATTTATGTCAAAATGGAAGTCTTTCATTTGGATAGAAGAACAGTGGAGAATGTCACTTTTTGGAAAGGCTCATAAAAGGCCCTAAATGCTTTACTCCCATGGCAGTCCTATGATATGCAGAAAGGAGTTATGCTCAGCTAACCCAATAAAACAGAAAGCTAAAAAGCAAGCACTGGGGTTTTGTTCTAATTCCAGGTCTTTGCCTTACAACAGAGTGACCTTGGACAAGTCACTTCACTTCTCTGAAGCAAAATGGGGTGGTACTAATCATACTGCTAAAGTTATTGTAAAGGTTAAGTGACATTTAGCATAGTGCATTAAAAAGAACTTAATACATATAAACAGGGTTGCTCTTCGTAACACTCAGAGTCTTCATGGGGGAAAAAACTGGCCTGAGTTGTCTTCCACAGAATAGGATCATATGAACTGAAGGAATACTGTGAGCTTACTTCTGAATCTAAGACACTGGATCCTGCAGAGAACACAAATAAAAGTAACCCTCACTGGATATAGTATAGTTAGATTTTGAATAGGCATTTTACAAGAGAAACACTTTGGAAAATTCCACATTTCAATATGGAGATCTTAGGCTGATGAGGAACAAATGCTAAGAGAAAAATCACTCAGCAATCATTCACCAACAGGTGAATTCCAGAGCAATAGGAGAACTTGGGTCTCCACTGTTATCTCTAACTTGTCTGCATTTGTGGGATGTTGTCTTCTTTCTACTGTACTGGTAGGGAAATGGGTGAGAGAAGAATATTGATTAGACCATTTAGCAAACTCTGAGTCATACTTCTCCTGCAATAATTTTTCTGTCCTTAGTAAGAATGAAAAACAACCTACGAAATTCATCATTTTGGGTGATGCTGTCTTTCCAGCTGGATCCCAAACCTAAACATAGATCTATTCCACCCAGACATTAAATTTAAAATCACCTTTTGATATAAATGATAAAAATTAATCCCATGATCATCACACTGACCATTCATATGGCTAGAGGAACTGTAAGTGTATGTGTGGAGGCAAGCATGTGCACACGAGGTCATGGCACTCCTGGGTACAGTTAAGGAGTTACGCAGCTAACTAGAATTTCATTTATATCCTCTCAATTTAAATTCTATGCAAATGTAGAAACTATAATTTGCCATCTTGTTAATCTCTCCAGTAGATTCCAACAACAGACCTATATTTACTTTACCCAGTTTGCATTAGATATGAAATATAATCATTTTTCTATACTCCCACAGTCAAGTAAGTACTTAACATATGTTTCTGTTGAAGAAATTATGATGCTCATTTCATTCCTATCACAGACTGGTAGTCTGGGGAGAAATTTTTATTTTAAATGTACTGCAGTGATTTTCTTGCTCTGTTATTTTTCTGTTGCAATTTATCTCTCAGAAAAAAAAATAACAAAAATAATTAAAGCTGTGGCTTTCTCAATAATTTGTATTCCTCTCCTCCTGGCTGCCTTCTGTGATCTCTTAGACAAGGAAGCAACTTCATTGCAATGTTCTTTGAAAATTTTTCTGACAGAAGTTAGTATTTATGACTTTGGAAACTTCACCTTTAATGAACTTTGTGTATAGGCACTCACTAGGAGAAGTAACATATACCATCTGAATATAAAAGATGTTGGGAGAAAAATTAAATCATCAGCTATTCCTCTAACCATGTGTGACAAGCTCCTGCTGATCTGTCCTACTGGGAAAGAAAATAAATCATCTTTGTTGATTCCCACTTCACTTATTCTATTCCTTTTAAGTGAGCTCAGCTATCTTTGCTAACAACAAGTAACAGGCAGTGATCTGGGTCTCTGCCTCAATACCTACTAACCCAACCCAATTTACAAAAGCCATACAAACCTGGGAAATGAGCTCTATAACTTTCCAGTGCTTGGACTTCATCCTTTGTATGGTACATGCTGGATATCTACTTTATACAAGCATGCTTGAATGCCAATGTTAATCACTATCTTGAAAATATACAGAATCCTGTTCTCCTCCTAGATTCCTATCAAGCAGTATATGCAGAACAACATGTAGCAGTATATTCGAGGCCAGAGGCTTGACCCAGAGTGTCTCCCCTGTTAATGAAGAAAGTAGATGGCAGACCCTGATCTCTTTGGAATGTTGGCCATGCAAGGAGGGAAAAAGCTACAGATACTTGCTATAAAAGTTTGCTTCATGTAGATTCCAGCAGTGGATTCTTTGTCCAGTCTGTTGCTCCCTATGCATAATTTCCCCTAAGAAACCTATGTCTTGATTGATGTCTCCAGGTCATTTCTTTGGTCTCACCAGGCATCATCCACCCTTGGCTTAGAGTCTGGCTGTGATATGGCTTGATACCCTTAAAGCCAGACCTACCAGGTAGGAGAGAAAAAGTAAATGTACTAGTGCCTAATTTATTGATAAACTGTGATCACGTCATTTGGAGATAAAGCAACACAAGTCTATAGCCCTTTGTGCAGGACTTGTAGTCAAATATTTAAGGATAATTTTGGACAAAGATACTGGTATCAATCAAATGGCTGCAGGCTCTGATGGTGAAGCAGAGAACTAGAAGGCTACTATGTCAAACTTTCGCTCTTCTATTACTGGATCACAGGTAAGTCAAGGATGCCCTCTGAAACAGTAGCTCCAGGCAGAAGCTTTGTTCTACGAGTACAGAAGCATTTTAGCAATTCATAAACTATAGTAATGGAATACCAGAATTCCTTGTGATCTCATCCTTCCTCCATTACACAGAATTCTTCCAAATACTTTATGAGATCATCCCCTATTTCCTAAGAGGGAATTATTTACAATACATATTAACTCATATCTAATTACTATCTGTTTTGTATGTTGATTTTCTCATTAAATCACTGACCTCAGAAGAAAAGCTTATTAACTTCAGCATCCAACAGATCCATATGAATGAATTGGTCCCACTGTATCACTGACTCTTTTCTACATGATAGCTTCATAAATGTAAACACTCTGGAGTTATGCAATTATCACATTTATGTCACTCTTGAAATTAAAAAGTTAAGCCATACTTTTTTGTCTAATTTTAAAAACAGCCTTTATTTCACTATAGACTTTTCTTCTGATCAATATTGGACAATTCTTCTCCTCTGGATTTCCTGGTAGGTGTGTAGATCAGTAAAACTCCCTTGATATCTGTCAGCATCAGTACTTCAAGGAGACTCTATTATAATTATGCCATAAAAATCATCAGCCTCAACCAAACAACAAAAACAACTTGCAATAATATATGCAACCCATCCTGTACTGGTTGCCTTCAAGGTTTGTATATCCAATTAAATGCCTTTATACCTTTATTGAGATGTAATGGGCACATAACATTTTATAAGTTTAAGTTATACAATGTGATAATTGGATACATGGAAACATTACAAAATGATTACCACAACAGGGTTAGTTAGCACCTCCACCACCTCACATATTTATCTTTGTGTATGTGTGTGTGGTGAGAGCATTTAAGACATATCTTCTTAGAAACCTGAAAATATATGATACAGTATCATTAACCATAGTCACCATGCTATAAATTAAATCCCCAGAACTTATTCATTTGTACTCTTTCACCAATATCCCCTTGTTTCCCCTCCTCCCCCTCAGTCCCTTGCAACCCTCATTCTATTCTGTTTCTGTGAGGTTGTTTTTTTTTTATGTTTTTTTTTTTTCACATATAAGCGCGATCACCCAGTGTTGGTCTTTCTCTGACTTCTTTCACTTAACATAATGTCAACTATTTTTCTGTGTTGAAACAAAAAGATATTCTTAGGAAATATTTCACATACTTTTTAAAAACACAGCCCAGCCAACTGAGAGAAAAATGAAAAGAACTTAAAGACCAGGTCATATTATGAAATACAGAAGTGAAAAGTGAAATCCATGAAAGATAAAATTAAGTCCAACTATTTCATACAAAGTTAATTACAAAAGTAAATATAGATTTCTACTATAGACCATAATATATACTGGACTATCCTTCTTTCCATAAGCAACCAAAATACCGGACCAAACTTATGAAAGAACAATAGTACAGAACTAAAAGAAGGAAAGTAATAATGTGAGCTACATAATCAACCTTGGTTTCTGCCTAAAGGTATTTGAGACCCACCAGGAGTTAAAAAGCAGACATGTAACAAGGTAATATTTACTCTGTCAAGCACCTAACAGACAGATATGCAAAGAAGCAGGAAAATATATCCCATAACCAGGGGAAAAGTTAATCAATTAAAACAAAATGAAAATAAGATAAAATTAGCAGCCAAAGACTTAGAGTATTATAAATATGTTCAATAATATAAAGAAAAAAACATGAACACGAGGAAGAAAGCAAAACTATACAAATGGAAATATACAGCTAAAAGTAATTCTAATATCTGAAATAAAATTTTCAATGGTAGACTTAACAGCAAATTCACATCACAGAAGTAAAGATAACTTGAAAACACGGCAAAAGGATCTATGATTACTGAAGTATACAGATGAAGAAAAAAATGCCATTGTCTCAGTGATATGTGAGACTATATCCATAGGTCTAACATATGAATAATTGGAGTCCCAGAAAAAAAAAATGAGAGGCAGAAAGAAAAGAAAGAGGAAACTTTGTAATTTTAAATGCATACATGAGAAAAGTAAACAAAAACAACTAAAAAGTTTCAAGTCAGTCACTGAAGCTTCCACTGTAAGAATCTAGAAAAAGACAAAATCAATACCAAGTAAACAGAAGGGAATTACTAGTAAGAACATAAATCAGTGAAAAATCAGAAAGGAGAAAACCAATAACAGCAAATGTAGCTTCTTTGAAAAGAAATAAAAACTGTAAGTTATTAGTTTGACTTACCAAAAAACAAAAGCCAGACGAAGATGGTATCAATTTCCAAAATCACCAATGGAGTAGGGGGAGAAAACCAACATGACCCTACAGACTACTGTCATCTTAATTATAAATATGATTATTGTCATACTGTCAAATATATTATCAAAAAATTCAACAACTTGGATGAAATGGACAAATTCTATAACAACATTACTAAACAAAAAAATTACTGAAACAGTTAAGAAGAGACAGAAGTTTGAATGGCACCATAACTATCAGAAAAATTGAATTTATGGGGCACCTGGGTGGTTCAGTTGGTTAAACATCCAACTCCTGATTTCAGCTCATGTCATGATCTCACAGTTCATGAGTTTGAGTTCGATGTTGGGTTCTGCACTCAGGGTTGTGCAGAGCCTGTTTGAGATTCTCTCTCTCCTTCTCTCTCTGCCCTTGCTCCTGCAGGTGTGCACTCTTTTTTTCAAGATAAATTTTTAAAAAGAAAAGAATCCATGGAGAATTCTATTAAATATTTATGGAATAAATAAAGCCAATGTTACACAAAATGTCTTAGCAAATAGAGGAGGAGGAATAATATTCCAAAGCTTTATCCTGACACCAAATTCAGACAATGACAAGGAAATAAAATTGCAAACCAATATTCCTTAAGAACATAAATACAACATTCTAATTATCAGAAAATTAAATGTAAAAATATACAAAAAAGATATGATTAATAAGTAATACTTATCCCATAAACATAAGATTACTTTAATATTTGAAAAAGAAACCAATGTAATTCATGAAAAAGAAGAAAAGGAAATTTTCTCTGATACAAAGCATTTGACATAGTTCAACATCCATAATAAAAAGCCACAAAAAATAATTAAAAAAAAACTTTTCTCAACTTGATAAAAGGCAACTACAGGGAAATACATGAATCTACAGTTAATATAAAACTAAATGATTAGGAATAAACACCATCCTGCCAAAATCAAAAGAAGGAAAGAATATAAGCTCTCATCCTTCCCAATTAATATTCTACTTGAGGTTCTACGCAGTGCAATTAAGCAAGAAAAAGAAATAAAAGACCTACCTCCTGGCAAGGGAATAACTAAAACTATTTTCATTTTCAGTTAACATGATTGTATACATAAAAAAATCCTAAAGAACCTATAAAAGAATAGAACAAAACAAAAACTCACTAGAACTACCGATTTTACAAGATACAAAGTCACTACATAAAAAATATTTTCTATATACTAGAAATAAACAGAGAATAAAATATAAAATAAAGCAATACAACTTACATTAGTATAAAAATATGAAATATTGAGAAATAAATTTACCAAGTGATACAAAAGGCCCCTATATCAAAATTAAAACACATTGCCACAATTTCAAAAAACCTATATAAATGATATTGTTTATCAGAATCCATATTATAAAAATGACAGTTCTGGGGCACCTGGGTGGCTCAGTTACTTAAGCTTCCAACTTCAGGTCACGATCTCACAGCTTGTGAGTTTGAGCCCTGCATTGGGCTCTGTGCTTATGGCTCAGAGTCTGGAGCCTGCTCAGATTCTGCGTCTCCCTTTCTCTCTCCCCTTCTCCTACTTGCACTCTTTCTCTCTTTCAAAAGTAAATAATTTTTTTTTAATGACCATTATTCAAACATTAATGAGGGGCACCTGGGTGGCTCAGTCGGTTGAGCATCCAACTTTGGCTCAGGTCATGATCTCGCAGTCTGTGAGTTCAAGCCCCATGTTGGGTTCTGTGCTGACAGCTCAGAGCCTGGAGCCTGCTTTGGATTCTGTGTCTCTCTCTCTGCCCCTCCCCTGCTCATGCTCTGTCTCTATCCCTGTCAAAAATAAATAAAACATTAAAAAAAATTGATGAATAAACTCTATGTCAATACCAATCAAAATCCCAGTAGGCTTTTTTTTCCTGTAGAAGTTGATAACCTAAACCTGTATTTTTGTATAGAAATACCAACAACTGAGAATAGCCAAAATAATTTTTAAAAAATAACAAAATTAAAGGACCTATACTATGTGATTTCAAGACTTATACTGTGCTACATAATCAAGAGAGTATAGAAAATTTGTCAAAATTCTTCAAAACTTATTTTTTAAATTGGTAAATGATTCTATATGTAAATTATAGGACCCAGAATTTCATTTGAAAAGACCAAAGACTGAGCTGGGTGGCTCGGTAGGTTAAGCGTCGGACTCTTGGTTTCAGCTCAGGTCATGATCTCGTGGCTTTGTGGGTTTGAGCCCTGCATTGGGCTCTGCACTGGCAGTGTGGAGCCTGCCTGGGATTCTCTCTCTCCCTTTCTCTCTCTGCCCCTCTCCACTTGTGCTGTCTGGCTCTCTCAAAATAAATGAACTTAAAAAAAAGCCAAAGTAAATATAGATTTCAAAAATTAAGATTTACATACATGTTGAAAATAACCTTTCAAGAACATATATCATATAAAAATAACAACCCAAATTTAAGTTCCAAGATTACATAAAGAAGGGCAAGTAACTTAGTCAAGCTCCTGTATATGAAAACATTGTACAAAGGGTGCATTATTTTTTACTTTGTTAATTTCAAGCCTTGAGATTTAAAAGATTCCTACGGGTAAAAACTAGAACTTAGTACTGTCTACCCACCTTATCCCTGAAGATAAGAGCAAATAAATCACAATTCACATAGCAGAAGTGGAAAACAAAATGAACATCAAGATTTCAAGAGAGAGAGAGAGAACATGATTATAGACATATAGGAATAAAACAATCAGCTATATCAACTATCACTTATATATGATTGAAAATGGTTTTGGTTTTGACTTAGAAATTTAAAATGAATTATTTCAAAGAATATTTGAAACACACATATTATAAAAGCAGGATAAAAACTGTGTGTGTGTGTGGTGTGTGTGTGTGTGTGTGTGTGTGTGTGTGTGTGTGTGTGTGTGTATGCAGTAGGTCCACATTTTATTGTAGTTCTCCCTATCTTTTATTTAATTAATTTATTTAATATAATATAATTTATTGTCAAATTGGCTAACATACAGTGTGTAAAGTGTGCTCTTGGTTTTGGAGGTAGATTCCTATGGTTCATCGCTTACATACAACACCCAGTGCTCATCCCAACAAGTGCCCTATCTTTTAAAAGATCTCTCATGAAATGTAACCTGGCTAACTGGAGAACAGAATTCTAAGTGATTATATTCTTTATACATTTCTAATTATTTGTATAAATAAGAAAGACAAGAATTGTGATGGCATTAAATGCCCCACATTTTGCATTAAGCAATAATGTAGCAAGTACATTAAATGTGCTTTCATACTTGAGATATAAACAATTCTACAAGGTGGAAACTGAATTTTCCTTTAGCATACAAATAAGAAACACTCTTTGTAATTTGAAAGTTAAAACATTATCATTTTTTCTAGTGTTAAACATCAGAGGGAGCAATTTGGAAAACCCTGTCTCTATTGTTCTGAAGGAGTCCTGGAACCTAGCTTTGTCAAACAACTTGCCCTGTGCTTACTGTATGTACTTCTAATTCTCCTACCTCCCTCATATCCTCTTCCCTGTTGGAAGTCAAATACTTTTCTCTAAAAGTACTTTGCCTCCACAGCTTCTTGTCACAGGGAGAGGTCTGTTTAAAAATGCAGAGCAGCTTCAGAGCAGCAAAGAAAAGTGGTAGAAGTCTTCCTGAAATTAAGTAGTAACTATTTCATTTTAAAAAAAAACAGCATAGGCAGTTAGTTTCTGTTTTGTATTGCACTAAGTCCATTAATAGAGTTTCTCTCATTGCAGGAATTGATTAGAATGTTTTTGAGCCTTCTGGTTACCTTGATAGTCAGAAGGCAGCAGGGTAAATGTTAAAGGTGAAGCAGATATGCATTTATCCCTACAGTTAAAGGAATGGCATTTCATAGATTTCAACCTTACCATTTTACAGTCATATTAATATTTAAAAGGTATGCTCCCACATCAACATAGTAAGTGCTATATGCATTTTCCTATCTGAAAGGCAGAAAATTAAACCCACTTTCCTTCTCTCAGTGTTCAAAATTATTTGATAATATTTCTTCTGTTGATGTTTTAGTTTTTTAAATGTGGTAATGGAAAGACAATAAAGATAGAACAGAAATGGTAGAAAGATCACCAGAGGGGCACCTGGGTGGCTCAGCTGGTTAAGCATCTGACTCTTGGACTTGGCCCAGGTCATGATCTCATGGTTCGTGAGTTCGAGCCCACTTCTGATTCTGTGCTGACAGCGCAGAGCCTGCTTGCAACTCTCTCTCACTCTCTGCCCCTTCCCAGCTCTCTAAAATAAAATAAACATTAAAAACAAATGCATTCTCTAAAAGATCACCAGAGACTTGAAGTTCAAGATGGCTTGCTCAGCACAGTCTCCTTCCCAAAGAACCACTAAAATGACAAAAGTAATATCGAAAAATAAAAACAGGTATGCCTAGGTGGCTCAGTCAGTTAAGTGTCTGACTTTGGCTTAGGTCATGATCTCAAGGTTCCTGAGTTCAAACCCTGCATCTGGCTCTGCATTGACAGTGCAAAGCCTGCCTGGGATTCTCTCTCTTTCTCTCTCTCTCTCTGTTGCTCCCCACTTGTGCTTTCCCTCTTACAAAATAAACAAATAAACTTTAAAAATAACACCAAAATCTTATAGTTCAGAAAAGTTAATACAGAGGTACCACTACCAGACAGACCATAATGTTATGAGTTATAGGCAGGGTATAAAAAAGATGGAGAAAAATTGAAAATACAACTGCACAGGGCTAGGGGAGGACCCATAGTCCCTACATGTCCAAAATGAACCTTAAAAAAAATGAAACTTTCAGGCATACTTTTAGACTAACTACAACATCAGAAATCCAGCTACTATTGACCTACATCTACATTACCACAAGCCACAGAAAGAAGTGCTTCACTACCCACTTTTCCCCAGCAAACCACCAGGCTAATCTCCTATCATGCCTCACATTTCTACTTGCTTCATCATTTCCAAAAGCCTAATTTAACCAGATCATCCACTAACTCGCATCTCCAAACTGCAGTGCCAGTGTACATGCCCTAAAGGGCTGACATCGTATCAATCTCTAGCTCCTCTCCCTCCAAAATACTTCACTGTGCCCTTTGCTGCTCCTGATCTAAAATAAGCAGACTCTCCTACAACTTCAAGCTCCTCTCTGAATATACCCTTTACCTCCTGGCCTTAAAGGAAACCTAGAAGTCTTCTAAGCACTTGGGGTCTGATGACACACTCTCAAGAGAGGCTTCAAGAATAGGATGCCAGCAGGTGTCCTCCTTGTCACTTTAAAAGCACATTTCTCCTTCCACCTTTTCAAAGCCAAGTTCCTTTGAAGTACAGTCAATTCTTGTTCTTGGTGATTAGTTATGTTCTATAAAGTTATAGCAAATACTGATTTAGCAATTACCAAACCATTGTTTCTAGGGGAAATTTGGTGCTAGGTTCCTGCAAGCCCCTGGTCACATTTTCATTTCAAACATTTTCAAATTAGGAAAATGAAACAGATGTATAAAACAGAATGGATAAAACTGAGAAACAAATTAATGAACTAGAAAACTGAGTTGAAATATTTACCCAAAATATGACCCCATGGAAGCAAAGATGAAAAATATGAAACACATAAAAGATAAATACAGAAGTTCCAATATCCATATTATGTTTTCCACAAGTCAACCACAGAGAAAACAAGGGAAAGAAATAGATAACAAAATATCTCTAAGCTAAAAATAAACATGCATCTTCAGATTTAAAGAGAATGTTAACAGATGATCATGAATAATGATAAAATATGGAAGTTAGAAAAAACCCAGTGAAATTTCAGAGTTCTAGATACAAAAAGACACTAAATTCATCTGGAGAACAAGTGGTTACCTTTTCTGAAAAATCTGAAAAATCAGATGGACTGCAGTCATCTTATTTGCAAAATAAAATACAAAAGAGGGGGATGCTAGAAGACACTGAGTCAATGTCTTCAAAATAATAAGAAAAAAAAGAAGAAACAATGGGGAACCTCATAGCAAGAGCCTCCCCGACACCACAGTGATCCGTGCCTTCTGGTATCCAAGTCCTTCTGTAATTCTCCTCTCCTTAACAGCTGGACTTAGTGAATCATTTCAGATAAATACAATACAGAAGTGATGGGATGTCAGTTCTGAGATTAGGTTAAAAACTTTGTTTTCTATCCTGGGGACACTCTCTTTCTCTCTCATGCTCCCTAGCTCTGAGGGAAGCACCTGGATAGCTTAGTTGGTTAAGCATCTAACTTCGGCTCAGGCCATAATCTCAAGGTTCATTGAGTTTGAGCCCAGCATTGGGCTCTGTGCTGATAACTCAAAGCCTGGAACCTGCTTCAGATTCTGTGTGTGTGTCTCTCTCTCTCTGACCCTCCTCTGCTCACACTTTGTCTCTCTCTCTCTCTCTCTCTCTCTCTCTCAAAAATAAACATTAGAAAAAAAAATTTTAAATGGGGGAGGACATCAGAAAAAGAAAATATTAAAAACATTAAAAGAGATCAAGAATAATTATATCAATTCCTATAAGCAAGGACTACATGTTAAATGACTATAATATTCAAAGACAATGATTCTTAGATTGAGTTTTTAAAATTAGCTATATGCTATTTATAAAAAGTATACCAAAATAACATGAAACAAAACCCCTTTTGTGGGTGAGAAAAGGTGATGAGCAAAGATAGACCTGGAAAAGGTTAACAAAAAACATTTGAATGGCAATATCAAAAACATAGTCTTTTTAAGGTGGAAAAAAAATTTAAACGAAGAGATTATTTAACACTGATAAAGAAGATATATCATAAAAAAGATACATCATTAAATTTTATGCATCTAACATTGGCATATATGCAAAACAAAATCTGTTAGTAACAAATAAATGACAAATCCACCAGCATAGTACAAGACTTAAATGAACCTTAATACCACTATAAATTTTGATTTTTCTTGTCCAAAAAATACAGATTACACATTATTTTCTAAAAAGCTTTTAACATTTACTGAAAATGAACATGCATTTGTCAAGAATAAATTCCAAAAACAAGAAACCATATTTTCTCACTGCAAAGCAAGAATATTTTAAATTAACAAATTGAACAAAAAATCTGTCAATTAGAGGGGTGCCCGGGTGGCTCAGTCGGTTGAACATCCAACTCTATCTCAGCTTGGCTCAAATATGACCTTGCAGTTTGTGGTTTCAAGCCCCATACTGGGTTCTGTGCTGATGGCACAGAGCCTTCTTGGGGTTTTGTCTCTCCTCTTTGCCCCTCACCCACTTGTGCTCTATCTCAAAATAAATAAACTTAAAAAATAATCTATCCAGTTAGAAACTAAAACTTATCTAAGGTATTTTAAAGGTAAAATCTATGCAGAAACTATGGAAAAATGCATGTTAATATGCCATCTTATAGGGTAAAATATAGGGTAGACCTTAACTGATATTCAGTGGAGATTATATACACCTAACTGTACTTATGAGAAGATTAAAAGTATTCATCTTAAGAACCTGTAATATGAACAATTAAATAACCTCTAAGTAGAAAGAAATAGCAAAGATAAGAGCAAAAACTGATTATAGCTTGTGTTGATCAGGGTGTAAGTTAAGACTGTACTTTTTGGTGTCAGATTATTGAAGTCTTTTGAGAGGCCAATGGAGAAAAATCTATTAAAATTTAATATGTATATGCTTGTGCTTTTTGGAAACCATCCAATAGTCACCCCCTGTCCCCACACATATAATGAAAGGCTGCTCATTCCAGCATTGTTTTTAATAACAACATTTGGGAAAGGTATTTAATGCCCATTAATAGGAGCCTGATTAAAGAAATTATGATATATTCATGTACAAAATATTCCAAGTGGTCGAAATAATGACTGCTCTCTGATCTGGTAGAAAATTATCAGTAATTTATTATTAAAAAGGTAAAAAACATGCAACAAAGCAGTATATTTAATATGGTACCATTAAAAATGTTTTAAGTTAAATGTTTGTGTTATTTAAAAGTATCTTTATATAAAAATCTACAAGACTATATACCAAACTGTAAGTAGTTTTTCCCTGTGAAGTACAGGATTAGGGAATGTCCTTTTAGGGAAGTACATGAATCTTTTTTTTTTTTTTTAAGTCAGAAACCATGCTTAATTTTTGTAATAAAAAAAAAAAAAGAATCAGGAGTATCATTAGTATTTCCTTGACATGACACAAGGCCTAGGCTTCTGTTCCAGCTCTATTTTTTAATATGTAACTTTTAGCAAGTCATAAACTGTGTGTGTCAGGTTTCTCATTTTTTGAATGGGGATAATATAAGCTGTCCTATCTACCCAGCGGGATCATCAAGAAGGATAAATGGAATAATGAATGTTAACACGCTTTCAAAATCTACAAAACACTGTTCAAATGCTAGAGACACAGGGAACTGAAGTAAAAGAGTCATGAAATGTCACCCAAAGTAATGGAAAGTAGTATCACATGACTTCTTTCAACCCATTACTTGTAAATGGAGACATGGATTCTTCCGACAGCTAAATGTGTCAAAAAGAAAATGCCCCCAAGGAGGCTAAAGAAGCTGCCAATCCCTAGAAGCAGGTTGATGATGTATAGGAGAGGGTCAAGATGCCATCTTAGGAAGGAAATAAATAGATAGCATGATTTAACTCTTGCAGAAATCAACCAACCTTTTGTTCCCCCTCTTGAGTAAGAGTATTTTTTTTAATGTTTATTTATTTTGAGAGAGAGCGAGTGTGCACACATGTGCGTGGCAGAGGGTGGTGGTGGGCAGAGAGCGAGGGCAAGAGAATCCCAAGCAGGCTCCACCCTGTCAGCACAGTGCAGAGCCCTAGGCAGGGGCTCAGTCTCATTGTTCATGAGATCATGACTTGAGCCAAAATCAAGAGTTGGATGCCACATAGGCACCCCTATTGAGTAAGAGTATTGTTTTTGCAAGCTCTCACAGAAAGTACCTTTGCAAAAGTTTGTCCTCACTCTTTGAAAAGTTTTGGCCTTAAAAGATTAAAGGAAGACCCCAAATACCACCCATTAGCCTACCTGATTTTGCTGGTAAGGAGAATTTCACTTTTGTAGAGTAATCAGATTCCAGAAAACAATGGAGAAATGACTTGTGTGGAGATTACTCAATTTGTGTGCAAATTTTCTCTGAAATTTATACCTTAGAGAAACCCTCCACAAGTGTTTTGCTAGCCCACAGCAATAAATACATATAAAAGATTAATGTCCTGAGACAGAGTAAGTAATTTTAAAACTACATATCTTGATTAATACTTTTATTTTAAAATTACCTTGTTATACTTGGCCTCAGGACATTAAACTTTCAGGTAGAAACAAAGACAGTAATAGCTAATAAATACATGGCAATCCACTAGGCAAAAAACTGTATTGTTTGCCATTTTCTGCACCACCTTCAGGCCAGTAGTGCTAATTATTATAAAACTTGACCTTAAAGGAAAGGCCTATGAAAGGGAGAATAGACCATCTCAAAACCTTACCAGAAGCATTTACAAGACTTCTGGTGGTCAGTGCAAGTAACTAAATAAAATAAAAACATAAAAGCCTCCTTGGTGGTCAGATTTACCCCAGTTCTTGAACTGAGCTTTCAGTTCAGTGGATGTCTTTCTGTGCCCTGTTGGATCTCTGTCATAAGCACACTCTGAAGGCACACACAGGGGTTGTGTCTTTCTACAATGTCAGCTTTATTCAGTAAACAAAGCAAGGTTAACTATTATAAAGCAGGTTCAGGATTCCAAACTCAATGACACTCTACTACGTGTTTAACTCGCCTTCTTACACATCACACAAAACAAAGTACAAGACAAGATAGAACAGAGGGTAGGAAGTTAATGAACCAAACGCTAAGTCAGTCTGTGAGTGCAGATGAGATAAGGCCTCAGTCTGGTCCAGGTCAGCTCTCAGCACTTACTATAGTGTTCTAGCAGTCAAGGATCTCTGTTCTTTTTGGAGATCAATCTGGTAGAACCCTTGGCACCAGCTGCCTTTTTGAAGTGGTCAAACATGGAGGGTTCAGTGTCTGAGGAGTCTGACAGTTTGCTGCAAAAATTCTCTCTTTTTTAAAGGTATTTAATCAGTCTTGAGTCTTTGCAGACCTCCTCTGTTTCTACTGGTTACCCTTTCTGAAGGCATCACCAGCTGATGCTGGTCTCAGCAAAATCTGGTCTTAGCTGCAATGCCCTTAGCTGTTTGTATCATTGCTTCCCATAGGCCCCTGTTTGATACAAGTGACTCCCACATTGCTCTTTACAATCTCGCATGTCTAGCACAGTATCTGGCGTACAACAGGCTCTCTAAACATTTGTTAAACGTATAAAGAATTCTAAAGGTTATGGATATTTTTCCTCTTCTTGTGAGTCATCTTTATAGAAACTAAAAGCTTCCTGAAGCTCTGACCTTTCTTTACGCATTATTTATTGAAAATTTGGAGAAGACAGTGAGGGAATGGATTAAGTGAGGAAGGAGATATGTGGAAATTGGTAAGTGGTTCTTTTTATCTCTGATAATGTCCGGGGTGTGAACAGGAAGCCATCACTACTTAATATCTTATTTAGGGGATAACTTCTACAAGCAAAGGGTTTCAGGGATTCAATACTGGCCAAGCAAGTCAAAGGAGAATGGGGCATCCAAAAAAAGGAGAGTGGAAGTTATACAAGAGAAAAGAACAAACACAGGCTCCACACAATTCAACATGTCTAAAATGAATTTATCAGGATTATCTTTAAACAGCTGCAACTTCATACTTTCCGTTTTTGCCTTCATGATGTTCCTATTCATCCTCTGAGACATCTATTGAGACACCAGCATCTGATTTTCCCTTTCCTTGTACTTCTTCATTTATTCAGCTTGGGAGCATCTGCTATCATTCAGGCTTCATGTTATGTTCTAGATAAGGTGCAGACATGACCTCTACTCTCAAAAAAATTCATGCTCTAGCCCCCAAGGTAACACCTACCTTAACTGCTATTTAATAACTGTAATAGTCTCATACCTGTATTTTCTCATGTGGTGTATCTTCATGTAACCCATCATTCACTCAACAGATTTATCTTTCTCTTCAGTATTGTGTGTGCATGTGTGTGTGCACATATATATAAAATACTTCATGGCCCAGATATTTACACTGTGACAGGCACTGTTAGTAATGCATAATGAATAAGTATCTAAAAGCATCTTGATTATTTTAAGCAGCTAGCCTCACACAATTCCTAGCTTTCCCTGAAGACTTGCATGTGACTCCTCTGAACCACACCTTCTGTTTCCCCCCTTCTACTGTCAAGCTCATCTACTTACTGTCACTAAAATGGACCATGAGCTCCACGCCTTTGTTTTTTCCCCTCATAGTGAATATAAGCCCTCTTCCCTTTTTTTCCCCCTAGATATCTAACTCCTACCCTCTGGTATAAGGACAAGCTTACAGGGTAGAAAAAGCATGAGCTTTTCCATCAGGCTGACCTAGGTTTTAATCCTAGCTCCTCTGCTAACCAACATAGCAATCTTGGACCTTAATTTCCACACCCCTCAGTTTCCTCATTAGTAGGACAAAGATGAGAATATTTATCTGGTAGGGTGCTTTTGAGCAATGGTCAGAAAACTATACCCTGTATGCCAAATCTGTAGTCCATGGCCTACTTTTATAAGTGAAGTTTTATTAGAGCACAGCCATACGTGTGTATTGTCTATGACTGCCTTCATGCTACAACAGCAGAGATGAATAGTTGTGGCAGAGACCCTGTGGCCTGCACAGCCAAAACTTACACTCTGGCTTTGAGGGTTGAGTATCAAAGGAGGAAATGATGTTAAAAGCTTAGAATAGCATCCACAGGGAGTAGAATGCTCAGTAAATGGAAATGGTGAGTAATGGATGGAAAGGGCATGTGTCAGAGGGAAGTGCTAAGCGAAAGATCAATGGACCAGTTTATTGGTAGGTCTTCCAGGAAGTCACTACAGATTATCGAGTCAGGTTTTGAGTTTTTCAGGTCGAGAAACAATTTGGTCCACGCTCTGGGAATAGGATCCTGTCCCGGGGCAAATAAAAAATAAAAATAAAAATAAATAAAAAATAAAAACTAAGCTCACAAGAGACAAATGGATAATACAACATAAACTTGCTACAGGAAACCTTTGGCATTCTTGGAAAGAAAAGTCCTTTCAACGAATTGGAAATAAATGTAATTGTAAGTAACTGTTACTCAAGAGACAGTAACATGAGATAGTAACAGATCATTGTTTTTGTTACGGAGTGAATTTGCATTGAGTGTACAGAAACAAGAGACTTAGCTAGTGAGCCAACCTGTTAAGCACCTATGCACATCTCAAGGAGACTTTTACTCACCTTACCACCACTTAGTTGTTAAATCCTGTGGTAGAATGTGATAGAGACTATTTCTAAGTGAAAACATGTCCCCAGCTCCCCCAAAATAAACATAAAAATGAACAAAACACCAACTGATCATGCTGAGACAGAAGTAAAATTACAGGAAAATCAAGTAAGGTGATATTTCCTAGCCAAAATAAAAAGTTTTGTTACCTGAAAAGTGGAACTTCCTAATATATAGACTCGTTATACGTTTCCTAGTGGGGAAAATTATATACTACATATGGGGGAAATTACTCTATTTTACAAGAAAAAACATATGCTATAAGGGTACTTGCAAATTCGAAAGGAAGGAAAGAAGAAGTTCCCAAGAAACACCTGGAGAATATGTTCTGTTGAAATATTTCCCAAAATTGTTTAAGTTGTAATATTAACATATTCTCCACCAAAAAAGGATCTTATGGTCAAATATATTTAGGAAATGCTTAATAGCCGTCCTCTCTTGGGGAATCACCATGAATATCAGCATATCCAATGATCGCAAAAGACTGTAAGAAAAAAACAAACTTACATACTCGATTTGACGTAGCATTTTTTTCAAACCTGTTTCACCACTGTGACCTTTTAACTAAAAGGTCTATATACTAAACACACTTAATAAATGTCAACTTGGTCTCAACTAAATAAAGTTTATAAAAACTATGCTTATCTTTTTTATCTTCCGTTTTCCTTTCATTTCTCATAAGGTTATAAGAGCAAATGAAACACAATAGTCAAACCTTGGCTCAAACATCTCTATCCAGGCTAAAATAGCACCATTTCAGAAATTGAACTACTGGCAGTACACATTGCCATGTTTATTTGTAACTGTGTGAAAGTGTGAATTTCTCAAAAGTTAAACATGAAAACATTAAGAACCTCTATATGAGGTAAAGGACTTCAAAGATGTGGTCAATGCTTCTGAAATACCAGGAAAAGTCTCCAGTAAAAAGGTGTAACTTGGGCCAGTATTCAAAGATAAACCACCAACCCAGAGAGGAACAAGTAAATCGATAGGAAGGCCTTGAGGCAATATGAATAAAAATACGTAAGGGTCACCCACTGATTCAGGTACACAGCTTATATCAACTGTTCCAGATTATTACATTAACATTTGATATTGAAAAGTTTGATGGCCCTTATGCACAATTAAAATCTAGCTTCCGTTTATGGGATCAATAAATCATAGTAATAAAGAGCGCAGAGTAAGGAATATAATCAATGATATTGCGACAGATGGTAGCTATACTTGTGATGAACACAGCACAACGCATAAACTTGTCGAATCACTGTTGTATACCTGAAACTAATGTAACCTGGTGTCAATTACACTCAAAAAAAAAAAATTTTTAAAAAACTAGCTTAAGCACTGTGATGATCATAAAAAATACATGTTGGGTCTAGGTCCCTTTTATGTTACAGAGCTCTTAAAACCCTTAGAATTTCCTAAGTGAAGAGAACCACGGAAGTATCTTCTGTTACATTAATAAGATGACTTTTGGAAAGCACCTAAGGTAATGGAAGCTGGTTGCCAGGGGAACCAACCTTGTGAAAGGAGGACTGCAAGCTTCAGCCCCACACCTGACCTCTGGGCCCCCATTGGCCAATGATTTAATCAAGCATGCCTATGTAATGAAGCCTCCATAAAAACCCAAAAGGATAGGGTTCATAGAGCTGCTGGGAGATTGGTGTGCTCTAGGAGTACATGGAAGCTCTGCACCCTTTTCCCATGACCTTGCCCAGGCATCTCTAACATCTGCGTATTCCTGAGTTACCTCCTTCTGTAATACACTGAGTGATTTAGTAAGTACAGTGTTCTCTGAGTTCTGTGAGCTCCAATCTAGCAAACTAATAAAGCCCAAGGAGGAGTCTTGGGAACAACTGGTTTATAGCCAATTACTTGGAAATATAGGTAACAACCTGGACTTGCAATTGGTATCCTGAGTTGGAGGGGGTCACTGGAAACTCCAATCTATAGTAGCTTGGTCAGAAGCACAGATGATAATGTAGTGTGCAACTACAATCTGAAGTAGGTGGAAGGGAGTCAGGCGGGTAGTGGTAGGCAGTATTGTAGCACTGAGTCCTTCACCTATGGAATCTGATGCTACCTCCAGGTAGATAGTGTCAGAATTGAACTGGATCATAGGACACCCAGCTGGCGCCTGATTATCGCTTGTTTTATGTGTGGGGATTTGCGTGCACACATACACACACGCGCACACACACGTGGAAATTGGGTTTAGGAACCCAGCTTACAGGCATGCATTCTTCATTTCAGGTGACTTCACAAGTTCATGTTTCATGCTCAAACTGCCCCTCTCCCAGCATCTAAACCCTAAGTAGCTACTTCTTTAGATTTATTCATAATTCTGAAATGGCCTCCATCTCTTCTGGGTACAGAGCCTTGAGGCCACCTGCATTAGACCACTCCTGTCCTAAAATGTCCTCTGGCTATCTGCAGAGATTTTCCAAAAGCCCCAAGTTGATCATCTCATCTGGGGGACACAGAATTCACATTTTCTAGGTCTTATCTGTCTTATATAACTAGGATTCCCCCACAAGTCCTCAAGCAGGATAAAAATTAAAGGGTAGCTACACTTGCGGTGAGCATAATGTATAGAGAAGTTAATCACTATGCTGTACACCTGAAACTAATGTAACATTGTGTCAACTACACTCAAATAAAAAAAAATAGTATTTGTAATGAATAAAAGAACAAAACAGATCAAAGAATTGTGAGTATTTGTAGTAAACACATTTATTTGCTCTAGTTCTGCTCATAGAACTGTAATTGTACTTTGTCCCCCATTCCTTACCTCCATTCACCTTTCCTTATTCCTCACCCAATGGCTTCCCAGCTCTCCGGGGAGCACCTCACATTATTCTGAAGTGGTTCCCTCAAATAGTATATGGTACATGCTGTTTCCCTTCTCTTGCTCCATCTCCCTGTGGCCAAGTCTATTGCTCAAAAACCACTATTCATATCAAGGTACTGATAAGGACACTTCAAAGCTACTTCCTATTGCAGATAAAGCACTTTTGTCAATGCCAAAGGTTCTAGTTCCAAAGCTGTGGCATCTTCCCATGTTGAAAGAGCCTTTCCATGTCCCAGAATTAAAAAAAAAATATTTTTCTATGTATTATAGCCCTGAAGGCACTATATTAAATTCAGTATCATCCCCTTTTAGTTTTTCAAAATCTGAGGCATTGGTCATGGGTAGGATGATGATATATACTGGTTTGCTCCCAAACAGTCCTTGTCTTGGGTTTAAATATTATAAGTGTCTCATTCTCACAGGTGCCCTGGTTTGACTAATTATATAGTCATCCTATCCACTCAATGCTGTATACTCCATTCTCTTATCCTCTTAACTCTTCAAATAGGCTCATGCTAATGTATTTCTGTATTGTATCTTCAACTTCTGTAAACATACTTTGGGATACAAAACTGGATACCAGTTACTTTAGTATTACATAAACATTATAATCTATTTAAATTCCAATGTTAGTTCTTTCCATTTATTCAGGTTTATATATGTTCAATCCAAATAATTTGCATTATCTAAAAATAGCAATATGAATACTCAACTACCCAGTATAATTGACCTGTCTCATTCAAGTTTTCATAGTATGATCATATAAGTAAACAAGACATATCCTAACAGTGATACTTAAGTGATTGGTGTTCCCATGGGGTTTTCTCATAGGTACACTTCACCATTTCATATATCATAGTAACAGTCATGAAATCATAATTAAAGGGTAGTAATAATCCAAGACTATACATATACATATGGCTTTGGTGATGGGGTTGACTTCAGGATTTCCCATGAAATTAACCACCAAAGCAAAACAAACATTGAAAATGCCCTTGAAATATCACATTAGGTTAAATAAGAGCCTGTAAGAGTTTTAGTGAGGGATTCACCTAAGTCATGGTTTCTCGATCTGGGCACTACTGACATTTGGGGTCAGATAATTATACTGCTTCGTAATTACCAGATTACACTGTTGTTGGGGACTGTCCTATGCATTGCAGGATATTTGCAATATCCCTGCCCTCTAACCACTAGATGCCAGTAGCAACCCTGTCCTTTCCACCAGGCCTCTGCACTGTGGAAACTCCCACATGTATCTCCAGCTATTGCCAAATGTCCTCTGGGAGGCACAATTGTTTCTGGCTGAGAACCACTGGAATAAGTAGTTGCAGTGATAGCTCATTCAAATAGCTGCAGAATTATGTCAAATCCATATTATCTTCTTAGGTGACAGTTAATGTATTTCATATCAACAGAGGTCTGTTGAGCATCTACTATGTTCAAGACACTTTTCTAATACTTCAAGGGATTTAAAAAACAAACCTGAAATATGGCTCCTTCCATCAAAAACTTCAATAGATAAAAAACCTTTGAAGTAACTGACTTTTATTTCAATTCTAAATGTTTTTATTTAATACCCGTTGGGAAGTTGAGTGATGTATTTACTGAACATGTAAGGGAATATCTATTACAATATTTTGTTAGCAAGTCTTCTAAATACAATGGTCTGAAATAAATCAAAAGCACAAAATTGACACATATTATTCCATTAACAAATATTTCATGAATGAATAAAGAAATCCATACAAACTGCTACAAGGAAGGTTTCAGAGGAGATAGATTTTCTTCTAGTCTAAAATACATGACAGAGAAATGCTGGTCCTTTTCCAGGGATCAAGAAAGGGCTTATAGAAAAGCCCATACTTTAGCTTGGAATTTATGATACTTTTCTTTGGAGCTTCAGATATTAAACTCTCACAAGTTAAGTTGGAGAGTTCTGACACAAAGACCAAAGATAACCATGCAGATTGGTTGAAATCTGGTCTTTGAGTGGAAGGCCAGAGATGCACTCTTCTAGGCCTAGTATGGATAACACAGTTATAGGAAGAGAACTAGCCTGGAAGGCAGGACACCTTGGTTGATTCTGATATTACACTGCTGTGTCTTGGTCATTTAAAACCTAAATATGCTTTCCTATATAAATAAGAATTATGTCTTCTCAGCCTACCTTAAATTCAGTTCTGTACACGAAAACGTGAACTGAAATTGGCTGTGTAAATATAAGCTGTTAATGTTCTATAAAACTGAATAACTGTACTGAATGTCCTCTCAGGTTGTTTTCAGCTCTGAAAAATCCATGATTTTACCATAAATCTTGCTCATGTCTCCAAGATAGCATGTATATTTGGAAAAAACAACATATATGTATCAGCCTCCCAAGATTCACGGGTTGACTTCCCTGAGTAGGCTAGCCTGAGATCTAGATAGAAATGGTCAAGTGATCGGTATTTTTTGTAAGGGACAAAACTGCAAATGAATGTCAGATTCCTCATGGGACCTGGGGAAAACCCCACTTGAGTTTTGACATTTAGGAGGAAAACGTGTCCATAAAATTTTTTTTGTTCTGACTTGTCAATGTAAATGGATAATAGAGAGTCATAACCCAGGCCTTGGTACCCTGCATGTGGTAAGGGCCACAAAGTGCATCTCGTCTATTCCAACCAAGGTGTGCTTGAATGCAATGAAGAAACCCTGTTGGACTTGACTTTTGGGATCTGACTAACCCAAACATTCCCGGGTCTGACTTCCACAGTGTCATCTGTGCCCAGCAGATAGCTGAGTGCCTCTTCTTTGGTTAGTACAAAGATTTCTTCATCAGGAAAGAGGAAGCCACTGGGCCTGGGCTTGAACACAGAGCAAAGGGCAGCATATTTATAGACTGAGATGATGAACATGCATTTGAATTCATATTCTCGAGAAACGTACTAATGGTAGCAATATTACTATCTTCTGTGTAGTATTTTACAGTATCCTAACATACTCTTATTTTCATTTTTAATGAGATGAAACTCACTTGGTCAAATGGATTTGTTTACTTAATATGTATTGGTATACATTAAAAGCAGACTCTCACCTTTGTGATCGCTCTTTCAATTTTTCCTGAGAGAAACCAGTCCACTGAAAAACACCAGAAGCTAGTGAAATATTGACAGATTTTAAAAATTATTCCTAAGCCTGAGTTAAATCTCAGTCAAAATCAGATTCCCACTTCCATCTGTTCTTCAAGATTCATGGAAAGCTGGGGTGCCAGTTGGACTGGAAAGTTCTAGTGTAAGATGAAATTTTCTTACTAAAAACCTAGACTTCATAGGCTGTCAGCAAACATAAGGTTCAGATATTTTGTGAAAATATTTCCCCAAAATAGCCACAGTATGCTGCTTCAGAAATGTTTGAGAAAGACGAAAGAAATCAGTCAGGGAAGTTTGTGACCATGAAGAACAAGATGTTCTCTAGAAGTTCCTTGATTTGTCTAATCTTGCACCCATCCCTTTCCTTCTCTCTCATGCATTTTCTTTATTCTTTCTGATGCATCAGCTCAATAGGAGTACGTCTATATTTAGTATTTACCTTGTATAAATGGGAATCTGTAACTTCCTCATACTTGGCAAGGATGATTCACTTTCTTGTTTTCTTACTGTTGTTGCTAATGGGAGATGTACCTCACTGCAGCCTTGTGCACAAACTATAGTTCCTCTCCAGGCTGAATCTACATTAGGTAAGAGAGATGCTAGTAAAGGCAATTCTGAAACTACAATATTTTAACTCAAATGTTTAATTTAAATACTTAATAAACCATCACCATTTGGTGATTTTCATGGAAGTTTTTCAAAACACAAAACTTAAAAAAAAAACTAAAAAAATATAAAAACTAATCCCATGCTCATTTTAAATACAGTGGAAAACATTACTACCAAATAGTTATCGAGTTTCCATTTGCCAAGAAATTATGTCTTGGGGGATAAAATAGCATCTATCCACAAAGAAAGTGTGATCTGGTGGTGAGAGAAGTCATATAGCCCAAAAAGTTTAATGTAAATACAAATTGAGTGGTAAATTAACCAACATTATAAGAGCTACCTAAAATATTACTTGAGGAATTACCACAATTGAGTTCAGAAAATGATGAATTTATTGGGGCAAACATCTACATAGAGTATGGAAAACTTCATAGAAGGAAAATTAAAGGCTGGATCTGAACGGTGACTAAACTTTGTCCAGGTAGAGAAGAAAGAAATTCCTTTCCAGATGAAGAGGCTTATAGTCTAATTCCAATTAAGTGTATACTATGCACTGCGCCACACCCTTTCCTAGGTCATAGGCCGCAAGGGTACCTAGAACAGGTATAATCCCTGCCCTGGTAAAATTAGCCGTCTGGTCCCCTAAAACATGGCTAAGGCAAGCACTGGAGAGAGTTACCAGATAAGCAAGCAGAAATAGAAAGGTCCTGTAGGGACAGAGTAGGGAATAAAAATAAATGGGTATGTTGGGTTGAGATGGTCCTTGGTAGGACCCAAGGGTCCTAGGATCAGGCAAGTCTCAGTATCTGACAATCCTGCTATCATCCTGATCCCCCAAACATGTCACATAGATGAAGCCAAATGAAAATGAACAAGAACAGTAAGAAATTAGAAAGAAATTATAAAAGAGCACTGGAATTTGGGGCAGGGAGGGACAGAGTTTGTGCTCATTTCCCAAATCTGGTCTAATTATCTTTTAACCTCCACCAACAGTACTTTTCTTCCCTCCCCATCTGTCCTTCTGCTTCATTCACATTTGAATTCCTGTTCTCACTAGCTGTGTTAACACACTGTGATCACTAAGTCTCAGTCCCTCCACTGTAAACTGACATAAAGATACACTTGTTATGAGCATTAAGACAATGGATGTAATGAGCACCCAGCAGAGGAAGGGGGACAGTGTGCATGTTTGCCCCTCACCATCCCCTCCCTCCACCTTTAATCACTATCCAGCCTTGAGAAGTACACCCACACCCACCCTACTGATGCCTCGAATGACTGTCCAGGTTCACTTAAACCCTAGGGAATATTCCAGCTTTGACAACCAAACTGCTACACTTGAACCCTATCCTATATGGACAATAAAGAGCAATCACAGATTTGTGAGCACAGGACTGGTTTGTTTTCTCTCATCTCAATTTGGGCATTTCATACTCTCATATAGCAACTCCATGGAAGAGTGGAAAACATAAGGGAGAGATGGTGAAGACAGTTCTGAACCTCCTGAGGCCATCTGTTTAATTGTGGGTTTGAGGAGTAGATAGTGAAATAACATACTGAAATAACATTCAGTGTCATACTCTAAGGAATGGAGTCAGAACTCAGAACCACAGTCAGCTGGTTCTGTGCTTTGCCCCCTATGCCATACTGCTTGTTTGGAAATGGACCTCTACGTATGCCTTAACTTTGCCTTAGCACTCCCAGAATATCTGCATTTAGAATCCCATCTTTAATTATAAAATAAAACAAGTTTATGTTTAAGGATTTCATGGGTTACAAGAGATAAGGAGGTTTATAAAAAAAAAATGAAAGGAACCACATGGAGTTGCTCTGAAATTAGATAAAAGAAGGAGAGAGAGAAGAAGTAAGTTACTTCTCTCTGCCAAGGGTTAGTTTTGCCCTGGGATACTTTGTGGTTTACAATTTGTATGTAGATTCCTGGAAAGTGTGCTCCCTACTCAAAATCCCCCATACACTCAAGTAGCGTAGATCACTAGGAACTGATGTAGAAAATACTCCCCTTCCCCTGAACTGATGATAATCACATCATCACTAGGTTAGTTGGTAACTGGGGGGAAGGGGACAAAGCTAGCAGTTCAATAAAATTTAATAGCTTTGGTTGGCTCCAGGTGAAACTTATATAGAGGCTACAAATCTCAAAGTATCTGCCCTATTGATCCTGGACACAGTTCAAACCTTCAGGATACAGTAAGTGACGATCCAACTGATGAGCTTGGAATCTTGTTGGTTTTTTTCTTAGAAATCAAAAAGGATTATCTAATGGACTGTGACAGATTTGAAGAGAAATAATACTGAAATCTAACGCTGTTCTTCAGTTTTTCAGTCCTACATTAAATTTCTCAGACAATAACTACTTTTTTAAAATTTCATTTTTAAACACACACACACACACACACACACACACACACACACTTTTCCACAATTATAGGAGTAGCAGAGCATTAACAACGAAATTTTTAAAATCCAATAAAAATATGAAAGTGTTTCAGATTTTTAAAATTAAGAAAATGTCAAATAGCCATGACCCAACCTTAAGAGAACCACATGTAGGTCATGGGCCAAGTGCTGTAATGTCTTCAGGGACACATTTCCACTATTTCCTTCAACCTAAACTCTGATTGCTGTTCATTATCATATCCCAATGGAGGGGAGCGAGGAGGTGCTTCTCTTTTGCTTCCAAAGGCTTGAGTTCCCAAGACTGGATGTAGGTTCAGCTGAATAATCATGGGACATGACCAAGCAAAGGCACCCAGTTGGAATCAGCTGAATTTTGAAGCCTCACTGGACCCTTCTGGTTTCTTCCTCCACTTCAGAAATTCCTGCAGAAAATATTTCTTTCTCCTTGCTTGCCTCCACTCTGATATTTAGATAAAATATAGCCAGCAGGAAATGTTTATCTTTAATTAAAACTAAAAAGAACCTAAGATCTTGGGGGCGCTTTAGTTGGTTAAGTGTCTGACTCTTGATTTCAGCTCAGGTCACGATCTCACAGTTCCTGGGATCAAGCCCAGTGTAGGGCTCTATGCTATCAGCACAGGATTCTCTCTCTCTCTGTCTCAAAATAAATAAACTTTAAAAAATAAATAAACTTTTAAAAAATAAAAAAAATAAAAAGAACCTATGATCTTCAAACTGAGCAGTCATTATGAAAATTGCTAATGGTACCAAGGCCAAGGAAAATGTATCAGAAAATGACTATGGGAAAAAGTGATAACCCCAGAATACAAAATCCGGGGAGTATTATCTGTGCTTTAACAAGGAGCTGTACTTTACAACTGGGAGTTTTTAGAACCTATGGGGAACAGAACAACAAATCCATTCACAAAGGATGTACTACCCCAACTTGTACTGCACCTGAATAATTATGTGTTAATTTACTGAGGAAATCTAGTATAACTTTTTTTAATGAAAGTTTACATTATATTGTAGGTTAATATTAAATGTTCTATAATCATTTTTTTATTTGCAATGAAATGTGTAAAAATTAACGTCTAAACTGGAACTAGCATAATATGTTAAGATACTGGCAAAGTCAGCCTTCTGCAACAAGATTTAGCTAATGATACTCAACCACCCAGGCTACCCTCAGTCTGACTATTCCTTGTGAAATACTTTTAAAAAAACCCTAGGCTGTAAATTGATCTGTAGGCTTCAGCACAGGGAAGTATACTGGAATCATTAAATCTGGATTAAAGTCTCTGTGCTGCTACAATTTAACTTCTCCAGAACTCAAGTGGTTCCTCACAATATGGGAGAACTGGACAGGAGGTCCAGCCCCAGAATTGTGTGAGTCTACGGTTTTTGGGGGGATGAGGCAAAGAATCCTCATGACTGGCACATTTAAGGAAAGAGCATGTACCACCATGATGCAGTCACTAACAGAGAGAAATCTGCCTGGAGGTGATTTTGCAACCCTTTCTACTGTCTCCAATAAAGCCTCCTGCCAATGCCCCTCTGGTCCTGGATACAATAAAAAAAAAATCAACAGTCAGCAAACTTCAGAGGTTATATAATATTAAGCAGGCCTAGTCCAAACCTTGTTTTTCATTTCCAGTGTGAGTTTCTGGGACTTCAGGGTGGGGAGTGCAAATACGCAACATGTACCTAGGAAGCACTCTGTAATAGTACAGGCACTAGGTCCCCTGTGCTAATTGCTATGGAAGTCTACTTTCTTCTCCCTACTTCCTGGCTGAAGCCTACAGATAATGAATCCGATAGGCATAGTCTCAGCCCTTAGAAAACTTAGTCTAGACGAGAAGACCTGAACATACTAGCCTGAAGGATATAGATCAGCAGAGGGATTTGCATCAATGTTATGGGACACAGAGATAAAGTACGTATCCTGGGAAATCAAGGTGGGCTTTTGGGAGGAGGTGACAGTGAAGTTAAGCCTGGATTATGTGTGGTCAAAGGTGCATTGACATTCAATAAAATGAAATTTTTATGGGCACAATTGATCTCTGAAAAATGACTTGTGAGGCTGTACTGATAGAGAATTTATAATAAGCACAGACAACAAACCATACAGAATAAGAAAATGTGTATGTTTAGGCAGAAAACAAAATCTACTTTTTAAAAGTCTAGGCATCTTAGTTATTATTCTGACTTCTCTCCTTTCCCCTCTTCCCTCTACAAGAGGTAGGGGAGGGTGGAGAACAGGCAGGAAAGTTGGAATTTGACAATCACAGCAGGTGGGAGAGATTGGGTGGTAATCCAGTCATGTCCCTACAGGTGTGGTTCCTCCTGTTCCAGATTTGAGGAAGCATCAGTTTATTACCAAGCACTTGAGGGTGCTTAATAAACATTACTTAATAATTAATGGGACTTTTGAAAGTAAAATAATAATTAATGGGACTTCTGAATGTAACTTTTCATTGTTTGGGGCACATTTAGAAAGGGCAGAACCTAAAACCCCATGCTCCGCAGGAGAGATGGAACAGTGGAAATGGGCCTTAGGAGCTTCAGAGAGTAGTTTTTCCATGTGTGAACAAAGAGAACCAAGAGTACAATGGAAAGATGGAAGGAATTAGTAGTTTAAGGAGTGTCATCAAGGATGCTTTGCTAAAACAGACTTATAATACTACAGCACAGAATAGCCCTTAGGGTTCACTCCATTCACTGGTTTCCTAACTTTTATCCACATAAAGCTTTAATAAGAATCCCAATATCCAAATCCAATAAGAAAATCTGCCCTGGATGAAGTTGTGGGATGGACTTGAAATTTTCCCCAAAATCCAACCTCCCTTTCTCATGTCCAAACTATCCTTGAGACATTATCAGAACCTGTAGGGTTCAGCAAAATTGAATTCAAAAAACAATCCTATGGTTTACCTCTCAAGAATGAAGCTGTGCACAACCTTTACTTAAGTAATTTCATTTTCAAGAAATTAAGCTTTAGTTCACCTAAAAATCAACTGTACCAGTAAACTTTTGTTTGACTGTAAAAATTCCAAGATTCCTGAATAATGAGCTAATTGTCAAGTCTTTCTTCCTTACCTGGAGAAGTAACTTGACTAAAATAATGGAAGAGACAAGCATGGAATCCAGATATCCTGGCTCAGGCCACTCTGCTTTGTTGCCTCTTTCCAGAACATAAACCAACCACAGGTATGCAAATTCATCTATAAATTGTACAGTGTATTTTTTTCCTAATTTTTAAATTCTTTACTAAATCAAGAATTAGAGGATTCCATGATAGAGTTATTGGTCCTTCTAGTTGAGCTTCAAGACTCAGAGGGAAAAATAATGAATAAGAAGTAAACACCCAATGACACATTCCACATACACACTCCTACTAAGAGAGTTCACATAGACTCATTCTCTTTAAACAAGACACGGCATTGAAGCAAATGGTACCATTTTCTACTGCATTTGCCTGGAGCAGAGACTTCAGATACCTACAGGAAGGTTTGAGTTCTTGACTGGTCAGTTTTCACTTGTACACAGAAGAAACAACTCTACTGTCTGAATAAAAAAAGGAGGGTATTTATTGAAGGATATAAGATTCAGGATTACACAACTTAAAAACAAGAAGGCACTGGAGACTGGTCACTACTTGGGATGTTTACAGTATTACCAATGCTGGGTGCCCCTCTTTTCTCCTTGTGCTATACATTCAAGATTCACCCTTCCATAGTAGAAACATCCAAGTGGCTAAGCTTTGGTCATATTCCCATACCTGGCTGTCCTGGAACAAGGAGAGGTTTTCTGGCCTCTCACTCAGAGCCATCCAATGAGAGATTCCCCACTGTCAATAAGAACATTCAGATGCTAGGCAGCCAGAAAAACGGCAAGTGTCAGATTTTCCAAATGTTAGGAGTCAAAGATTACATCTTAGCCATTTAAACTATAGAGGAAAGAAAGAAAGAAAGAAAAGAAAGAAAAGAAAGAAAAGAAAGAAAAGAAAGAAAAGAAAGAAAAGAAAGAAAAGAAAGAAAAGAAAGAAAAGAAAAGAAAGAAAGAAAGAAGTCCAATTGAGGAAAGAGTGAAAATTCTTGGTCCATAGAGAACAAGAGGAAAGATACTTTAGGACTTCAGTGCATTCATTCTGTAGAACACTTTTATCCAAACTATGTTCCATAAAATACATCCTCTCTCAAGAGGCTGTCCATTTTGGAGACTCAAAATGCTAATTAGTGAATACATTTAAAAGCTTATCTCATTCAGCATTTTCCAAACCCACAGAATCAGCTTTCCAAAAGCACACTTTGAGAAATGCTGTTTCTGATGAAAAAGTAATGTTATGAACCATTTGAGGCCATTTCACAAGAGTTAAGATTATTCTGATTAGGGAAAAAGGACCTCTCAAGTCTTCAATCCTTGAAATAACTTTATTGATGATCATAATTCAATTTTGATAACATGAAAGGTATAGCTGCTTTCTCTAAATCAGATTACAGAGATTTTCCAAAGATAAGGGAAGGTAAAAACTTTGATTCCATCTTGAAGGCCATCTCTAATGGTCAATAGGTTAAGTGGTGACTCTTCCCCCACAATTAGCACAGTTTGACAGAAATAAGAAGCACCCTTGAAAAGCAGATAGAAATTATAAGACAAATGCTGGGGCTTTGGCTGGATACGGAAGTCCTAATTTTCATTCCTTTTTGTTTAGGAACCCTGGGCCCTTCTTTCTCTAGCAGCCCACAGCCCATGTGCTCTACATCCAAACAGCTCTGCCAGCTTCCATGTTGTCCATCTCTGTGTAATCAAGAACATGACAGCTGAGAGCATGATACAACACTGAAATCACTTCCTTTCATTTACCCCCTTTAATTAAGCAAAGATGAAAAAATTAATCCTTAGCATGAGTGTAATCTGAAAGTGAGAGGTATCAAGTGTTTTATCAGATTCTGCCGGCAACTCTGTACTTGGCTTTGTATCCAGGCAGCAGATTATTGTAGCTTGCCCGACAAACATGATTAATAACTCAGCCAGAGCTTTTGTACTGGATGTAGTGTTTGCCAAAAATGGTAGAACTCAGTGGAGAAGGGGCACTACAGTGACAGTTACTTCCCTGACACATGACCCTTCTTTGTAATTAGAAACCAAACTCAATTATGCAGCATTCAATGACATAAGTCTTCTCCTCCCTCCTTTACGTGATGATTGCTGATGCTGCAATTGTTTTCACAGCTCTAAAGTAAAGCCAAAGGAAATATGGTGATCTATCAAAACGTAGTTTCCACATTCAATGTTTGCAGCCTCAGAACCTTGTCAGGCCGCAAACATTTATTGCTGTGCATGGCAGGTATACAGGACACTGTATGCCTTTTGCGGGGAACAGAGAAGCCAGGCATCTGCTCTATCTATGCCCCTTTTACCGGATACCTTTTGAAAATTTGCTATGGCAAAAATTAAAGAATATCTACGGCCATACTACCCAGACACCCTCCAAATGAGACAGTCTGTCAGTGATACGGTCCAGGTTCCGTGGCTATTTCTGCTGAATAGTTTTGTCAACTGTACCATTTTCCCCCACTTTTGTACAGTTTGTTCCTGACTGTTTAATGTGGTTTCTTCCCTGCTGTGGCAGCTTCCAAACAGCAGCTGTGATGCCACCCACCAGCATCCCAACAATGTCAAGCAGCTCAAGTAAACAGGTTGTGTGCTTCGACCCCTCCTACACACGTGCAAGGAAATGCTCGCCTATGCAGATTTCAGCTGGGGGATGCCTCTAAGGGAACAGCAGACCCACACAAGGTAGGCTAAATCCTGCCTGGTTTGATTTTGGAAGAATAATAACTTTATTTATAAAGGTCCCCTCCTACCATTGCCTTGGAAAGCAGTCACAATAGTGACTAGATAAAAACGTTAATTAAGACATCATAAGCCACCCTGAAGGAGCGAGAATAAAAATAAAGGAGGAATTTGCAAACGTGGGGGTTTCAAAAGAGTTTGCTAAAGAGAAATAAAGAGAGAGATTCTTGAGAACAAAGTGCCAAAGTGCTGAGAGAGCTCCTAGGCACTGCAGCCCCCAGGACCTCAGCCACAAAGATGTGAGCTGGAAAGCAGCACAGGCAGGCATTGTGGACAGGTGATGGGCCTGCTAGGTCTGCCATATCTCTTGGAAGAATGAATAAATGGCACACTGACATGGATGAGTCTAAATGCCCTAGTATTTCCTCTGAAAATCAGTGGGACTAACCAGGACAACCCATTTCATTATTTGCATAAGTCTTTGTGTAAAAATAGTTGTCTAATTCACTGTAAAATAACAAGCATCTGGTTTTTCAATTGTAAACTTGTAATCATCCAACATCCCTTCCACCTTCAAGGATGATGGTTATTTCCCAGCAGGAAGATAAAATCAACCTGTAATCAGATCTACAATAAAAGGTATCTAGCAACACTGTGTGTAAGAAACGGTGTTTGTGTATTTGTACACACAAACACAGGTAACCCGGTTTTATTGCTCTCAGTATCAGAACCCTTAAAATGTGATCACACATAGCCAAGGGAAAGTCCAAAGTAAAAGACCCCCAGAAAAGACTGCCATCCATCACTGTCCCTTACCCTTTTCACCCCATTAGGGGAAAATTTCTAGTCCTAAATAAAGCAACAAATCACGTTTTAAGTACTTCTGCAAACAGAAAGTCAGCTAGCAATTTTATTTAAGATCAACCAAATTTTCAGAACCATTATGCACTACAATATGTGTTGAAGTCAGATCACCAAGATTAATGATTAGAAGAAAAATAAATGAAAAATATCAATGTTTTAGTTAATGAGTAACACATGTAGAAAAGATAGGCTTCATTAAGACATTTATGCAAGATAGCCTCTTCACCTGATCTGACCCAATCTAGGCAACTGTACCTTGCTGCTAATCACATCATTAGAAGCTACCTAGTCCAGGTACCGAGACAAAGCACCTAGAATTATTTTTAACAGGGATTTAAAATATATATATATAACTAAAGCCTTTGTTGACAATGGCAATCTCTCATTCTGTAGTAAGAAACGTAAGGCTAATCATATACATTATATATATGCAGTGACCTAAAACACTTCAAAATAGATTTAAACATCAGATTGCAGCTCGCTGTCCCTCAGGGACCATGGCCAGCGTAGTTGTCTCTATATTGATCCTATCTACGTGCTTCCCATTATTCTTGTCCCAAGTGAGCCCTGATCTTTGTTGAGATGCCAGTTTCTTAGTTGGGGCCTCTATTACTCCATCCAAATCTTTGCTTATGCACTTACTCAATGTACAGTCCTTGAATTGAGTAGTTAATACTGAAATACCTGTGTAGGGTTGTAGCTCTGCCTCCATCTGAAGTCCCCTGCTTGGCACTGGACACAGAGGTCAGCATCCTATGGCTCTGGTGGCTGGCACTGCTCCACATGAGCTGCCTGGGAAGCTAGAAGGAAGAAATGATCTGCTTTAGAGGCCTCACTGAAAACAGATCATCTCACTAACCCAGCAAGCATGTCCTTCATGACCATGTTATGGGGATAAATAGTGTCCAGTGTGATAAAGACTCACAAGTAAGAATCATGAGGTGATTTTTACTACTAGTGAAACACAGAAGTTTGGGTATTAGAGAAATTATGACTCAAGTTTTCTGGTTCTGATCAAAGAAAGCAAACCCAAAGTATGGCTCAAGATTGTACCTGATGTGTGTATTATCAACAAACAGAAAAGGCATTTATTTACTGAGGGGTTTTTATTGGGGGAGTGGGGAGAAAGGAGGCTATGATCACACTATATAAAGTTAAAAATAAAGTTTATTCAAAGTTCCCTCCCCAAATAAAAAAAATAATAAAGTTCCCTCCCAAATCCAAATTAATTGAATTCAAAAAATATATTTTTCTAAGATGAAAGCCTAATCAAGTTTTTCTTTCATTTAGTGTGATCTCTGCCAATATTCACCCTCTTAGATTCAATAGTGACAAGTTTTATATAAAACTTGAGGGTGATAACATGCACCACACACAAAAACCAATCTCATGATTTTAAATTCATATCTTATTACAGTGAATTATTCTCAGTTACTTCAAAGCTATGGGCTTTATGGATGGAAGGGTAATATCAATAACAGTTGTAATTATGATCAGCAGAGAGAAAATTGGTTTTTGTAGTAATGCCACAAATCCCAGATTTTAAAAAGATGTTCTGAGTTTCTGCCCTGTGGTAGAGAACATGCTCAGTGCTGAGAAAACAAGTAAATAAAGCACAGCCCCTAATCTCAAACTTCTCAGACTAGTTATGGAATCAAAGAATAAGTAGCAATTAAAAACACAATGGTAGGAGCTCCTGGGTGGCTCAGTCGGTTAAGTGTCTGACTCTGGCTTAGGTCATGATCTCACAGTTCTTGAGTTCGAGCCCCACATTGGGCTCTATGCTGACAGCCAAGAGCCTGGAGCCTGCTTCAGATCCTGTGTCTCCCTCTCTCTGCCCCTCCCTCACCCCCACTCTTTCTCTTTCAAAAATCAATCCACATTAAATACATAGATAGGTAGATAGATACATACATACATACATACATTCACATATAATGATAGATGCATTATTGGTCAGAAATGGTATTTGGCAGCAAGTAATCCAAAACCCAATTCACAATAGCTTTAAGAGGAAGGAACTTGCTTCATTTAACAAGAAACCTACAGATAAGGCAGCCCAGGGCTGATTCTACAGCTTAATCATGGCATCAGGGACCCAAGCTGTTTTTTTGTCTTGTTTTAAACATGTCGCTCCATCACCCTGTGGATACTGAATTTCATCCTCATGGTGTCAAAATGGTGTAACTAGCACCATACATTCTATCCAGATTCCAGAAAAAAGAAGAAAGGGATAAAACATTTTCCAAATGTTAAGTAGAGCGGAATTAAAATTTAAGGAAAAAAATTTTTTCCAGAAACTATCTAGAAACGTCTACTTTTCAGTGGCCAGAAATGGGTCAACCATCAGCAAAGTAGTATGGGAAGATATTTTAGATGTGCCATGAAGAAGAAACAGAGAAGTACAACTTGGTAGACAACTAGCAGTGTCTGCCACAGAACTATGGAAACTTCAAAAGACTAGCTAACATAGATCAGGGAAGTTTTTCCAGAGGAAAAGACAATTAGGTTTAACATGGAATTTCTACCAAGAACAAGTGAGGTGTGCACACGGAGAGGAAGTATTGGAGCAAAAATAGAAAGGGCATTTGAAGCACAGAACACAGAGGTGTTCCTAGCACTGCAAGCAGTTCAGTATGACTGGATCGCAGGCTTCACACTGGGAAGGGGACAGGACGCGAATGGAGTTTCGTGAAAAGCCTAAGACACATAGGCATGTGAAATTTTAAAGAGCCTTGTGGGCTGTGCCACACTAAGTAGTTCTGGCTTTAAGGTGAAGCTGAGAAGATGCCATTGTATTATGGTAAGTCTTATTGTTGGCATGACAAGCTCACCTCATGTCATCCTGTGGAGGAGCCTCTGGTAGGATAACATTCCGTCTCCGTCTCTCTCATTTTTGAGCTAGCCCTGCTCCTCCTACATTATAATCTAACAGGGCAATGTCTGCCTTTATGAAGGACATCTGCAATTGTCATTACTGCCCATGACCAGTTCAGTAAATCTACTTCTGAAGTACATGGTTAGGAAGCTCATTGTAGCCTTACATTCAAACCAACTTCTCCAATGCAGCTTTACCAATAGTAATATTGATATATTGGTTTTCTTCCATCTGATGCCTCTCACAGTTGGTTCTGAAGTTGGTCCACCTCAACAGTTGGTGACTTCTTATCCTGTTCCCCAGTGTCTCTCGTCATACTATTTCGTCCCCTTACCCTTGCATTCGTCCTTGACCACATGGTTTCTTTGTTCTTCCCAGTCTCAGCACATGGGTGCAGGGAGAGCTGAAACACCTCCAGGCTAGTGGCTGAGCTCTACTATGCTCTGCCTGATGGTTATACGGCAGAAACTCCTCTCATGGGGTTACTTTTCATTAGAAATAAATTTAGTTGGGAACTCTGTGCCTGGCACTTCTATCCTGTAGAATATTGGCCAGAACTCTCCGCTGTTTCCAAAATAAAGCTCTGCCTTAATTGCCTCTGGCGAAATATTTGAATATAAAATCCAAAAACATGTGAAGTACACTGCTGACATTGATGGTACCCAAAATGACACATTTGCTTGGTTAAAGAATTATGTCAGAAAGAAGTGAAAACAGAAATTCAAGCCACATGATCCTTACCTGGGCATGTTCTCTGCATTTGTGTGGAAAGCTCATTAGTATATTCCCTAGTCTCTCTTGATTGGAAAACATAGGGTACAGCTGTACAAACATTGCTCAAACAGCTTCCAAGAACATCAGAAGAGAATGGTGGTATCAAATGGTAGTGTTAATGAGAGCATTGCTGCTCAGAGACAGAAAATTTGCAAATGTTGGGTGTGAGGTAGAAAATGCAGAAGAATTACACAGAAGTAAATGCTGAAGGGATGCCTGGGTGGCTCGGTCAGTTAAATGTCTGACTTCGGCTCAGGTCATGATCTAGTGGTTTGTGGGTTCGAGCCCTGTGTCAGGCTCTGTGCTGACAGATCAGAGTGTGGAGGCTTGGTTTCTATGTCTCCCTGTCTCTCTGCCCCTCCCCTTCTCATTCTCTCTCTCCTCTCTGTCTCTTCCCCCCTCTCAAAAATAAGTAAATAAACATTTTAAAAAGTTAGATATTCTGAAATATTAAAAAAAAAGAGGAGAGTCCAGAAATCTGACTATAAGTTATGCACAAGAATCAGCGTGGGCTCTGATAAAAAAAAAAAAACAAATAAGAATCAGGGGTGCCTGAGTGGCTCAGTCAGTTAAACCTCTGACTCTTGGTTAGGCTCAGATCAGGATCTCATGGTTCATGAGTTTGAACCCTGCATGGGGTATTCTCTATCTCTCCCTCTCTCTCTGCCCCTCCCCCACTTATGTGTGCACACTGTCTCTCTCTCAAAAAAAAAAAAAAAAACATTAAAAAGAAAAACAAATAAGAATCAAAATGAGAGAAATTAACATCTCCTAGAAGTGGTCCAGGCACCCTGGACTGATCTGTTAAAAACTCATGGCTCCTGCCCCACTATGTCTTAAGACGGAGAGGGCATGCGGATTCCAAGGGCAGACAAAAGTGATGTTCTTTACAAGGTTATTTAGATAATATAAGGCCAAGTGCATTCATTTCCTAGGGTTGCTATAACAAAGAACCACAAACTGAGTTGCTTAAAACAACAGAAATTTATCGTCTTATAGTTTTGTAGGCTAGAATTCCAAAATCAAGAAATTGGCAGGGCCATATTCCCTTTGAAACCTGACAATCCTTCCTTGGCCTTTTCCTAGCTTCTGCTGGCTTGCCAGTAACCCTAACATTCCTTTGCTTGCAGGTGCAGTGCTTCCATCTCTGCCTCCATCATCACATGGTCATCTTCTCCCTGTGTGTGTCTGTCTCCGTGACTCTTCTTACAAGGAAACTAGCCATAATGGATTCAAGGTCCACCATATTCCTGTATGGCCCCATCTTAACTTGTATCTTAATTATAGCTGCAAAGATTCTATTTTCAAATAATTTCATATTCACAGCCACCAAGAGTTAGGGCTTAAGCATATCTTTTAGGAGGATACAATACAAGCCTTAAATCTTGTGTTTGACTAATTAGTGTGGATGGGAAGCTTAGGCTGAAAAAGTAGAACAGCAGTTTCTGCAAGAAAAAAGTCAAAGGCAAGGTAGACCCATTCACACAATGCTAACAGACAACGTAAAGACTTACTCTATGACAGACAGTGCTCTAACTCTTTTGCAAATATCCACACATTTTCCCTCACTATGATGACATGAGGTTGTAGTTTTCTACTTATTTAAAGATGAGAAAACTAAAGCACAGAGGTATCAAATTTCAGTGATGTGTCAACACCGGAAATTAAACCCAGATAGTCCGGCGGTATTTATGTGCCTAACTAGGATAAGATTTCAAATTGCAAGCTGGCTCCTCAAATTTTTAAGAATTATTACCAGCTACATCTTCCTTTTTCCTCCTGATTAGCAGCATTGTGATGGGCTAATGGGTGACGTGAGGTTAAATGTGCTTAAGGACTGGCCATAAAAGGATGACCAAGTTTACAAAATGTAGGTTCAGAGTCAGCTCTGTATTCATGTATGCTCATAATTATAGGCATACATTTAAACCTCTTTTCATTCTTTTGATAATACCTACTTCTATTATCTGAGAATAGGTACCTAACTGAATCACAAAGTTATATATACCTCCCACTTCCCTACACATTTTCTTTTCAGTATCTGTATTAGGAAGAATAACTAAAGAACTGACATTTCAACTTGCCACATTTAAAATTTGCTATACTTAAATTTATTTTTATAAAAAATGTTTATAGTCATAGATATATACAAAAATAAACATAAGGAAGCATATGCAAAATACAGATAAGAGCATGGAGCCTGCTTTGGTTTCTATGTCTCCCTGTCTCTCTGCCCCTCCCCTGCTCATTCTCTCTCCCTCTCCCTCTCTCTCTCTTCTCTCTCTCTCAAAAATGAACATTAAATTTTTTTTTTTAAGCAAATGCTGAAGAATCAAGACTAGGGTGGAGATACACCCATTTCACCCTGGGGATAGAAAACAAAAAGAATAACCTCTGGATCTCCCCCAGTGCATAAATACAAAATACACAGATACTCTTGGAAAATTTTTCTACTAATGAAATATAAATCAACCAAAAATAATTTTTTAACATTAGACTCACGTGTGTCTCTTAATTGGCATGAAAAGTGAGTTTTCAAATCAGCTACAGTTCTATGTGTTTTGCATTTGTTCCCTTGTCATGCCATTTGGGCACTGCACAGTGATGAGAGACAATTTCCTAACGGAAATGTATTTTTGGTATGTCTGATTCTTCTAGAAGACAGAATGAGTGAAGGATGCTGAAAACAGCATAATGGGGGTACCTAATCATTTTTGTTGAGTTTGCTATTTGCCCATTCATATGGATAGTTAGCAGCTATTCTTAACAAGTAAGAAACAAACTTGGTCTTATGGCCAGGATCAGTTCAGTGAACAATGTTGACCAGAAAACTTTTCTTTCCTAGATTTTTTATTCTTCATTATGCCTCTCCCCTTTTTTAAATTAAACTTACTTAAGTTAGTTAACTACAGTGTAGTATTGGTTTCAGAAGTAGGACCCAGTGATTCATCACTTACATATAACACCCAGTGCTCACCCAAAAACGTGCCCTCTGAAATGCCCATTATCCATTTAGCCTATCCCCCCTCCCACTCCCCCCACCCCAGCAACCCTCAGTTTGTTCTCTGTATTTAAGAGTCTTTTATGGTTTGCCTCTCTTTTTTTTCCTTCTCTTCCCCTATGTTCATCTGTTGTGTTTCTTAAATTCCACGTGTGAGTGAAATCATGTATTTGTCTTTCTCTAATTTATTTAACTTAGTATAATACATTCTAATTCCTTCCACATTGTTACAAATGGCAAGATTTCATTCTTTTTGATCACCAAGTAGTATTCCACTGTACACATATGTACCACATCTTCTTTATCCATTCATCAGTCAAAGTACATTTGGGATCTTTCCATAATTTGCCTATTGTTGATAGCATTGCTATAAACATTGGAGTGCATGTGCTCCTTTTAATCAGCACTTCTGTATCCTTTGGATAAAAAGGTAGTTGCTCAATTGCTGGGTCATAAGGTAGCTCTATTCTTATGAGAAACCTCCACACTGTTCTCCAGAGTGCTGCACCAGTTTGCATTCCCACCAACAGTGCAAAAGGATTCCCTTTCCTCTGCATCCTTGCCAACATCTGTTGTTTCTTGAGTTATTCATTTTAGCCATTCTGACAGGTATGAAGTTGTATTTCATTGTGGTTTTGATTTGTATTTCCCTGATGATGAGTGATGTTGAGCATCTTTTCACATGTCTATTAGCCATGTGGATGTCTTCCTTGGCGAAGTGTCTACTCATGTTTTCTTGCCATTTCCTCACTGGATTATTTGTTTCTTGGGTGTTGAGTTTGATAAGTTCTTCATAGATTATGGATACTGACCGTTTGTCCAATATGCCATTTGCAAATATCTTCTCCCATTCCATCAGTTGCCATTTAGTCTTGATAATTGTTTCTTTCACTCTGCAGCAGTTTTTTATCTTGATAAATTCTCAATAGTTCATTTGCTTTTATTTCCCTTGCTTCTGGAGACATGTCTAGTAAAAAGTTGCTGTGGCCAAGGTCAAAGAGGCTATTGCCTGTTTTCTCCTCTAGGATTTTGATGGTTTCCTATCTCACATTTAGGTATTTTATCCATTTTTAATTTATTTTCACGTATAGTGTAAGAAAGTCATCCAGTTTTCCTAGCACCATTTGCTGAACAGACTGTGTTTTTTCCATTGGATACTCTTTCCTACTTTGTTGAAGATTAGCTGGCCATACAGCTGTGGGTCCATTTCTGGGTTCTCTATTCTGTTCCATTGATCCATGTGTCTGTTTTTGTGCCAGTACCATAATCTCTTGATGATTACAGTTTTGTGATACAGCTTAAAGTCTGGAATTGTGATGACTCTAGCTTTGGTTTCCTTTTTCAACATTACTTTGGCTATTTGGTGTCTTTTCTGGTTCCTAAATTTTAGGTTTGTTTGTTCTAGCTCTGTAAAGAATGCTGATGTTGTTTTGATAGGGATTTTGTTGAATGTGTAGATTGCTTTGTGTAGTATCCACAATGTTAACAATATTTGTTTTTCCAGTCCATGAGGCATGAACTGTTTTTCCATTTTTTTGTGTCTTCTTCAATTTCTTTCATAAGCTTTCTACAGTTGTCAGCGTACAGATCTTTCACCTCTTTGGTTATGTTCATTCCTAGGTATCTTATGGTTTTTGGTGCAATTGTAAATGGGATTGATTCCTTGGTTTCTCTTTCTGTTGTTTCATTATTGGTGTATAGAAATGCAACTAATTTCTGTATGTTGATTTTATATCCTGCGACTTTGCTGAATTGATGTCAGTTCTAAAAGTTTTTTGGTGGAGTCCTTTGGGTTTTCTACATAGAGTATCATGTCATCTGTGAAGAATGAAAGTTTCACTTCTTCCTTGCCAATCTGAATGACTTTCATTTCTTTTTGTTGTCTGACTGCTGAGACTAGGACTTCTAGTACTATGTTGAACAACAGTGGTAAGAGTGGCCATCCCTCTCGTGTTCCTGACCTCAGGGGAAAAGTTCTCAGTTTCTCCCCATTGAGGATATTAGCTGTGGGTCTTCTGTATATGGCCTTTATGATATTGAGGTATATTCCTTCGGTCCCTACTTTCTTGAGAGTTTTTATCAAGAAAGGATGCTGTATTTTGTCAAATGCTTTTTCTGCATCTATTGAAATAATCTTATGGTTTTTATTCTTTCTTTTATTAATGGGCTATATCACATTGATTGATTGGCTAATACTGAACCACCTCTACAACCAAGGAACAAGTCTCATTTGATCTTGGTGAGTGATTCTTTTAATGTACTGTTGGATACAATTTGCTAGTATCTTGTTGAAAATGTTTGCATCCAGGCTCATCAGGGATATTGGCCTGTAATTCTCCTTTTTAGTGGGGTCTTTGTCTGGTTTTGGAATCAAGGTGAGGCTGGCTTCATAGAATGAGTCTGGAAACTTTCTTTCCATTTCTATTTTTTGGATCCCCACCTTTTGCTAATGTAGTTGCTTCATTATTTTGTCTTCCTCACTATCTAGAATTCCTTCAAAATCTCAACTTCAGATATATCCATAGTACACGTCCTTTACACCACAGAGAAGATTTAATCACCATTCAGATGCACTGGCATTGCAGTGCTAGCCCAAGAAGGCCTACATTTGAATCCCAGCTCTGCCATGCCTCCATGTGTGGTCTGGAGGAAGTTCGTTAATCTCTCTAGGCCTCAGTTTACTTCTCTGAAATGGGGATGATGGATAATCATACCCACTGCTGAGATTTGTTATGAGCACTGAAGGAATGATTAAAATAGACTTTCACAGAGTAATCCCAACAAATAATAGCTAATCAACATTACAGTATCTCCTTTCATGGCATTTGCACTACAAACCTAATTTCAAACTGGCATGAAGGGAAGATTAGGCAGAGAAATATTCGGTGGGGGTAGAAGAATAGGCTATGCTGCTTAAATATAAAGCTAAACCAAAACTTCAAATAAAACCTAGCCTACAGAACTGTTTTGGAGTTTGTGATGAGTATGGTTGGAAAGGGAGATTATGTAAAGGCAATATGCACCTTGTAGGACCCAGAAACAGTCCATGGGTTGACATCTGGCTGGGTGTTCCAGGTGCCCTAAAACCCCCACAAAACCAGAGTTAAAAAGCTAACACCACAGAGGCCTGACCATACTTTAGATGGGTCTGAAGCTGTTAGATCAATATAATACATTTTTTCACAATTCTTTTAAAATAATTAAATTTCAAAATACCATCAGCTAGCTAAGAAGAAAATTCAGGAAACTACATGGACCAATTTCAAGCATAATAGGCATCTAGTCTAAGAAATAGTATCTACGGAGACCATTGATTTGTACAGAGTAGATGCTCAGTAAATACAGAAAGGAGTCCATTCTGCCCATGGACTTGTATGTCAGGGAGAAAGGATGAGGACTTTTGAAAAGGGTCTTCCAAAAGTTCTGCCTCTTAAAAATTTTGCAACACCTCAGTGAAACAAAACTGTAGTGATTTTTTTGTTTTGCTAGAAAAGTATCATGACATTAGTTTTTAACTACAAAAAAAAAATAGAGATGTTTAAGCTCTGCAGAAAGAGCAAGCTTTGCCTGTGGCAAATTCACAAAATTTCATAATTCCACCAGAGGCAAAGTGTCAGAGTTTTCCCCATAGGAGCTACATTCCCAGTTGGAAATGTGAAATTTCAGCTCAGAAAAAAAATCTGGGTATGTTTTGCAAAAAGTTAAAACTGATTCTCTTATTTTGATTCTGGGTAAGGCCAAACCACCCCAAGGTGGGGAAAGTAACAAGTAGGGAGGAGAGGAAGATAAGGTCTAGAATCAGAAGAGAGAGGGGGCATAAGTGAACAAAAATACTTGGCAGAAGAAATCCTGAGAAAGATTAAAAGGAAATGATATGATGGATATGCTGTGACCTTACAGAATTTAAGAGCTTAGAAGATTGTTTAAAGACCAGGTTCAGTAGTAAATCCCCAACCAAGACCCTGAGACCAGAATGTCTATTCATGCCCTCTATTTCTGCCAAATCCAACCTTTTCTCTCTGTTCCTGCCTCTGGTATTTTCCTTTGATGAAAACAGCGCCAGGTTTTATTATACAATTTCAAAAGGAAAGGATTTTGTTTCTGTATTTGGACTGAATTTTCAAGATGTAATTTCCTAAAACAAGCTTTGGAGAAGAGCATAAAAGTACAACTTTAAGATGTTTCACAAACATCTGACCCCCATTTTTTTTTTCAAAGGATTGCAAACCCTCATAAATCTTCAGCTTTGTTCTGTGGGCTCCAGCTCCTTGCCTGCAGAATTTTCAATCTACGTCATGTATAAAGCACATAAACTGGACTGGAAAGGACTGTACAATGGGGAAATTTAAATATATGGTTTTAATCCCATTAATTAAGTACTATTATTGGAGATGGGCTGGAGACCATAAGGCACTAAAAACAATTTTTTTATTAAATAATATGGGTCTTCCACCATCCCTGAAGATCTTTTGTGTATTCACTCATTTTCCTCCTAACCCCTGCCAACACTGTCTCTTATCCTTCAGACAGAGGAAATAATGTGAAAGGCTTTAACATCAGAAGATTCAAAGATTTTTGAGTACTTATAACCTTCTGAGGCAACAGATCTGAATAAGAACCTACACTAAATACAGCTTCTCCTGTCAGAATTGAACTATCTTTGATATAAAAAAGACTGGGTTCATAAAATGCATTCAGATTTACCTCCAGCACTCTGCACAAACTGCCTATCCTAATCTAAGATGAAGCAATTCCATATGGCCCTTGATAGTTCTTGCATACAGGACATTTCAGGATGCTCAGAGAAGACAGGTAGGTGCGTATAAAGACAGAAGACCATTCACTTAGAGTCATGCAATAGGAAAACTCTCGCCAGGACATCAAAAATCAATCAAGACATTATGCCACCTCACAGTCCAGTAAAAGAGCTAGATAAATGCTCAACTACTTGAATAAATCATTTACGAAACACTGGGGGGTGGACATACCATATTCCAGACCTTGAATTAGAAGAAAAGAAATGACAATTTAAGCAGTGATTTCAAGTTTGGCTGCAGTTTGCAAATAACTGTTTTAAAAATTCCTCATAGTGGAGAATCTCGGACCATTTCTCTCTTAGGAGACGTTTCATTAATAAGAGTTGGCTGCTGAGTTTGAGGAAATGGGAACTTTCATACACATCGTAAGTGGCTAATGAAAAAGGAGATCCCAAATTATTCATGATAGCTAAAGAACACTCAGAGAAGTAGAACATGCAGCAAGACAGCATGACAGAGAGTCCCAGTGGCTAGAAACGCCTGAAGTCCAGAGGGTATTCATATGAACAGCCATGCACAGATATACTAGTAAGTCACTGAGGAAATCGGGTAAAAGAGTCTGATAGTGAATGAGAAATCCCAGGGACTAATCTACAGAAAACAGGAAACCTTGAAGAACTGACAGTGAGCAAAAAGAAAAGAGGTGAGTCTCCTGCAGCACAGGATTCAGTTGCTATTAATTCAGCCCCTCTAATCACCTAATTTTATCTTAAGTGTTTCCCAAGCTTTATTATTTTCTGCATACAAATCACCTGGAGAATCTAGTCAAAATGCAAATTCTAATGCAAGGAACTTCTGGGAGAGGCCAGAGATGTTACTTTCAGATGATGGCGGCACTACTAATCCATGGACCATGCACTAAATTTCAGAGTACCTATAAGGCTGAATCTCATCATGTCAGTGAAATTATCACAAACTAATAGATGTAGTACCTCCAGGTACTTCAAGATAATGAAGCACCCTGGTCTCTGAATTATCTCTGGATCTAGTTTACTTTCTGTCCATGTGACTTGCTTCTCTTCTCAAAGGGCATATAACTGAAAGAGTGTGATGAAGGTGGTATCCAAATTTTCATTGAACTCCCTGTCTCCTATTTTGTGACTTAACAATCAAAGACCAATTAATGAGTTTTATGAGTCAGAATTCTCTAACATGGTAATAATCATATAATCCTCAACAAAGCTATTGTGAAGGTCAAAACTGGATTATGTAAGTAAAACATATAGTAAGAACTCAGCAAATGTCAGCCCTTCTTCCTTCTCTCCTCTATTAATAACAAGTACAGCTATCACTAAAAGAGCTGGCAGTGGACAATGAACTTTCAATGACACATTTTTTGTCCACTAAAGTCCATAAACAAGATCCAGGTCATCACCCTCTAAAGATGAAGAAATTAAAATTCATAGAGGTTTGGTGTAGTCATCAAGAGCCCAAGGTGTCACTCTAATACACTTCAATTCAGATTCTCTATTTGTCTCTCATAAAAACTTTGTCATTTGTAGAGTAGCACTTACACTGAGTAAAATACATGTAAAATGCCTATTAGAACTTCCTGTTAAATAAAATGAAAAGAATTTAAGTCATTGTATTAGTTTGCTAGAACTGCCAGAACAAAGTACCGCAGACTGGGGGCTTAAACAGCAGAAATTTATTGTCCACAGTTCTGGAGACTCTACGTCCAAAATTAAAATACCAACAGGATAGTTCCTTTTAAAGACTGTGAGGAAAGGACCTGATCCAGGCTTCTCTCCTTGGCTTGTAGATGGCTGTCTTTTCTCTATATCTCTTCACATTGGCTTCCCTCTAAGCCTGTGTCTATGTACAAATTTCTCTTTTTTATGAGGAGGACTAGTTTTATTGAATTAGAATCTACCTTTATGACCTCATTTTAAATTGATTACCTCTGTAAATACCCTCTCTTCTTTTTTCTCTAAAGTTTATTTATTTATTTTGGAAGAGACCGAGAGCACAAGCAAGGGAAGGGCAGAGAGGTGGGGGGAAAGACAGAATTGCAAGCAGACTGCATGCTGTCAGCACAGAGCCTGACGCGGGGCTTGAACTCACAAACTGTGAGATCATGACCTGAGCCAAAACCAAGAGTCAGACATTTAACTGACTAAGCCATCTAGGAGCCTCAACACCATATTTCCAAATAAAATCACATTTTGAAGTACTGGGTTAGGACTTCTACGTATGAATTTTGGGGAGATGCAATTCAACCATAAATTCAACCCACAAAGACAAAACTGTAAACAAAAGTCAACAGAGTGTTGGAAGATGAAATATGGACTGAAGGAGAGAAGATGTAAGAAATCTGAGTGTCAAATACCCAGGGTAATGAGTGGGATGCAAACAAGAAATGAGGGATTTCATAATATAAAACACCAGAAAGGTCCTGAAATGGTACTAACTTATTCTTCCAAAGAGACAAGAGAAGCAAAAGCCTGAAACAAGACATTTAAGAATATGTATTAGGAATAGTTATATCCCCAGGCATTCTCTACTCCATAAACAGGATTTATTTGCTGGACAAATTGAACCATGCACATTATAAATCCAGGGAGGATTAGGGTAGAGGAAGCACCCGACTGAAAATCAACTCAGCAAATTAAGTTAAAAATGGCATACTGAATGACAAGACCCCCAACTCTTTTCTTCGCTCTGCTTTAGGAATGTTGGCAGTCAGGCAAATACTGCCTCAGGCAAGTAATTGGTATCTTGTTCTCTGGTCTGGCATAACTGACAAGCTCCAGTAGGGGTAAAATTAATAAACATTGACACTTAGGGTCCCCTCAGGAAACTTCTAGATCCCTGGCCATTAGATCTTTAGTTGTTCAGCTTTGACCATGCACACAAAATTTCCAACCATGCTTTTTAGTTCCTCATTCTATTTTAAAAACTATTTTAAGATGCAACATATAAACAAAACAGTGCCTAAAATATAAATGAAATATACTCTGTGAAATATCACGTAGTGAACACCTACATGGCCACCAAACAAATCAAGAAAAACTTCTAGCAACACAGAAGCCATTCCCCTCATGGCTTTCCCAAAGGCGACTCCTCCCTCCTCTTCTCAAATATAACTACTATTCTGTATTCTAACACCACAGTTTAGTGTTGCCTGTTTTGGAATCCTACCAGATGAATGTTTAGAAGATACTTGTTTTTATCTGGCTTCTTCTCCCCAACAGTATGCTTGAGAGTTTGACCTACAAATTCAGAAGCATCTGGAGGGTTTTGTTTTGTTTTTACTGCTTTATAATATTCTTGTATGACAACACCACAACTTAATGTATCCACTCTATTGTCAATAGGTATCTAGTATTTATGATTTTTTTCAACATTATATTTGTGACACTTATCCATATTGCTGAAGATAACTATAGCCTATCATTCATGTTGTTGCAGGTATCCATAGTCTAGATTTTTCAATGCTGTATAATGTTCCATTAAAGAACAAATTTGTATCAATTCTACTATTAATGGATGTCTCATTTGTTTTCATTTTTTGCCTATTATGAATGATACTTCAGACATTCTTGCATGTATCTCTTCTTGCACATGTCTAGGCCTCTCTGCTGGTTTTTTTTTTTAATTTTTTTTCAACGTTTATTTTTGGGACAGAGAGAGACAGAGCATGAACAGGGGAGGGGCAGAGAGAGAGGGAGACACAGAATCGGAAACAGGCTCCAGGCTCTGAGCCATCAGCCCAGAGCCTGACGCGGGGCTCGAACTCACGGACCGCGAGATCGTGACCTGGCTGAAGTCGGACGCTTAACCGACTGCGCCACCCAGGCGCCCCTCTGCTGGGTTTTTAACTAAAGTAGAAGCACTGGGTCATAAAGTATGCATATTCCAAATTTATACACAAACTAATTTTCCCCAGTTATTTTCTAACAATTTACCTTCCTGAAAATAAACTAAGAAAATTCCTATTTTTCCATATTCTCACCAACACTGGACAGTTTACAATCTTTTTCAATTTAGAGGGCCTTACTCTCAAAGAAAGTAAAACCAAGATCAACAGCTATTTGAGGGAAACTTCCAATGTGAAAATAAAAACAAAAATAAAAATGCAGACTGTAAAATGCATAGGGAAAACAGATAAAAATACATTTAATATTTTAGTAGCTTCAGAGGGGTAAAATGCTATTAATCCCATATGGAAAAGGTTTTTATAGAATAGAGAATAAGAAACTACTAAAATTCAATAGAAGAACTGAGAGAAATTTTAAGAATTTCTCCCAAAAGCTGGGGGTGAGTGGGTGGAGAGAAAACAGAAAACCAGGGAAAGTTAAAAAAAAAAAAAATCTCACAATGCTGCACTACTAATTTATAGGAGTTCCAGGAAGAAAGCAAAACAAAAAGTCAGCAAACAGATGGAAGGAAATGATCAAAAAGCAGGTACAGGGGAAACTGCTCGAACTGCTGAACATGCATGCATTTTTAGATTCAAGGGGCTCACCACGTGCTCAGCACATGGACTGACACAAAACAAAAGCACATCAAGCCACAGTGCCATTGAATTTTAAACACCAAGGATAAAAAGAAGATTCTAAAACAGAGTATAAATCACAGACAATATAACAAAGGAAGTGGGATAAAAAATGTCAGTAGGGCTCTACAAGAGCAACATCGAGGTTATAACACAATAGGGAAAAAAACTTCAAAATCAAGTGAGTCAGTCCAGGTGAAAAAAAGAGAATGAAAAAAATCACACAACAAAAAAGCATACATGGCTCATCACCATGATACACTGAGGTAAAAGAAGCTGCATGCATGTGTGAGTGTAAGAATACGGGTTTGTGTGTTATGGAAAATGTAATAGTTTTAATAATATTCTGAGAATCATTATTATTTCACCTGAGAATTCTCTACCTGGCCAAGATATCAACCCTGTGTGAGGGTAAAATAAAGACATCTCAGATGGTCAAGAACTCAAACACTGCACCCCATGTACACTTTCTCAGAAAGTTACAACAGGAAATGCTTAATAAAACCAAAGAGGACACTGGATTCAGGAAACAGAGATAAATCAAGGTCCTGAGAAAATACATGTGCAGCAGGCCAAGACAATTAGTCCAGGATTAAGAAAACAGAACACTCCATAAGTTTATTCTTAAGGAAAAAAAAGCCTAATAGATTAGCTGGCTTGTTTGATCTTATAGGAAACATGATTCCATGGGTTTTTGCAATTCTGTCAGGGAATTTAAAAAATTAATGACAGTTACATAATAGAAAACTAAGCACACCACAATGAGAGAGAGAGAGAGATGCATAAAAGGGCTTTCTACAGCCTCAGGGGAGAGAAGTTGTTTAAAAAAAAAAAAGCAAGAGTATTCATAGTACACTATTTGACAGACAGGTATGTCATAATAATGTAACTTGTGTTGGGATATGTCCATCTTGCTTGGAGAAAATGCTGGGAGAAGAGGAGGAAATGCAGACCTACCAAGATAAAGTCTACAGATAACATATAAAGTATATAAATCAAAAAATAGTATCATATTTAGATATATAGAAATAAAAGTCAGAAGAAAAAAGTTAAAAAGTTGAAAGTGGTCAGGGAACCTGGGTGGCTGAGTTGGTTAAGTGTCTGACTCTTGGTTTCAGCTCAGGTCATAATCTCACAGTTTCTAAGTTCAAGCCCTGCATCAGGCTCTGAGCTGACAACACAGAGCTTGCTTGGGATCCTCTCTTCCTCTCTGTCTCTCTCTCTCTGGCCTCACCAGTTTGCTCTTTCTCACTCTCTCAAAAATAAGAAATAAAAATTAAAATTAAAAAAAAAATTTTTTAAGTTGAAAGTGGTTCCCATTAAGGAGTGGGATGGGGCAAGGGACCTTCACTGACACTGTTATGTGCCCTGTTGTATTTTGACTTTTTAAACTATGTAAGTGAATTACTCCAGTAAACTTTTAATTAGGGAAGTAAAAATAAAAATAAAATGCTTGGTATAGTAATAGAACAAAGTAAGCACTGATAATGGCAATCATAACTTTTACTGTGAGTTACATACTATGCTATATGCATTACCGAATGACAGAATTTAATCTTTTCAATAAACCTTTTACATTTTACAGGTAAGAAAACAGGGCCACTGAAAGGTTTTGTTACTTTACCCAAATGACAGAGCTAGCTAGTAAAGAGAAGAACCAAGCTCAGTCAGCCTTTAGAATGGGCTGTTAACCCCCAGGCTCCACTGCACATAGAAATGAAGGTGCCCATTATCACAAACCTAACGATCTTGCAATGAACTGACACAGCAACGTCTTCTGATTCTAAATCCCATGTTTTCAATACATTCTATTATAAAACTATGAAATTAAATATTTCATTTTCAATGGAGGTATTTTCTAGAACCACAAAAATTAAAAACGTTTTGCACTTGACAACTAAATATTTCTCCTCGGGAAATCCTTACTCATTTTGCTATACTGCAATGTCCCTTTCAGCTTTCCTCAATCAGAAATATCTACCACCTCAACAAAGATAACTTTGAATAGCTTTCCAGTGCAGCACCATTCAACCTGCTGCCACTAGGTTAACCTCCCCTTGGTACCCAAAACAGAAAGGTGAGGGAAGCATGAACACTCAGAATGCTAGTTCTAGAATTTAAAGCAGGCTTTGTCTCTGAAGCACCCATCAATAAAGACAGAGCATCATTTAGGAAATGAAGTAACTAATTAAGGAGACTGCACAAATAAAAATAATGAAAAAGAATCCATTCCTTTCAGCTATCAAGATTTTGACTGAAATTATGATATAAAAGAATTCACTAACCTTTTTTTTTTCCAGAAAGAGAGAGAGAGAGAAAGCATGAGTGGGGGAGGAGCAAGAAAGAATCTCAAGCAGGCTCCACATTGTGAGCACAGAGCCTGATGTAGGGCTCAAACCCACAAACTGTGAGATCGTGACCTCGTGACCTGAGCCAAAGTCGGACACTTAACCAACTGAGCCACATAGGTGTCCCCAAAAGAATTCACTAATTTATAAGGTCCATATGAACAGGCCTCTTCCAGATCTGACCTCATCAAACAACACCATTTCCTCTGTTTATTGACTAGACTCCAGCCACCATAGCCTTCTTTGCTGTTCCCCAAGTACATCAATCCCATCTCACAGCCTTCACACTTGCCCTTCCTTCTCTCTGGAACACACTTGCCTCAGGTCCTCATGTGGCTCAATTATCTACGGATCAGATCAGATACCACCTCTTCAAATAAGACTTCCCTGAGCACCCTCTAGCAACTAGACTACCCCATTCCAGTACATATCTCTCATTGTACCCTGCTTTATCTTCAGAATATGTCATTCTATTTGGACTCTGTATCTCTGCTCAATTTTTCATTGTTTCTGTCCTCCACTAGAATATAACTCCATAATTTGTCCACTGATGAATCAGCAGAGCCTGGCACTGATTAAGTGGCAAATAAATATTTGAAGGAGGGAGGGAGGAAAAGAAGACAGGCACACTTTTTAGCATTCCCTAAGGTAGGACCCAGCCAGGTTACACCTAGACCTTCTGAGGACATTGCCAGTGTCAGTACAAGTCCATTCCAACCTGCCCTGACATCATCAATATGGTTGGAAGTGAAAATAAGCGCTGTAAAACACTCAGGTAAGAAAAGGGGACCCTGGCAACAATTAGCGACAGAGAAGCAAATGAAAATGGTACCCATTATGTGTAGGCAGTAAGTACAAAATATACTTAGAGAAGAAACATATGTTTTGTCTTCTAAAACAAATCAAGAGACCTTAGAAAGTAGAAAGAGTAGTTAAAAACAAGCAACCATTTGGAAATTAGAATTTCAGATTCAGCTTTTGATGCCAGTGTCCAGGAATATAACTGATCTCTATTTTAAGAAGTAGAGTTGCCAGTGAAACAATTCAGAATGATAATTTAATAATAGCACTTTAGATGAGAGAAGCTATAAAATCACAAATTTCTCGTAAGAATTCCAAACCTTAATTCATATGAGGCACCTTAAAAGGATGAAGTACAATTTGGAAAGACGTACAGTAACTCCTTCCAAAACTGAAGCAAGTTTTTCTAAGCGGAGAAGTTAATTCATTTCAGCCTAGCCTAGAATACTCCAACAGAGACTGCAAAAATCCTTTGAACTGAAACTCCAGCATTAAGTGTGACAGTGAAACTTTGGTTTGTGATATGGGTGGGGCCAGAAGACCTACATGTCCCCTACCTCTTCTGAGAGGCAGAGGAAGCTCAGCCTTATCTAATGGCCTTACCTCTCTATCATCCAAAGCTCAGCAGTACTCCCACTGATCCAAACAAGGCCACCTAGGCTGAGAATTCTATGAGGGCCATAAATCAACTGCTCTCTTAGGGGACTGGAAGAGCAGAATGAAGCGTGGAATAATCAGAAAAGCTGAGATACCAGTATCAGTTAATATATCCCTCCACAATTAAGCTTAATGAATTTCAATTCTCCCGCTATATCCTTTTTGCACTGAACATAGAAACATCAGGTAAGTCAGCCAATACAGTGGCACCTATTGGGTGCCACTGTACCTATTAGTTAGGGCTAACTTGGCATAAGACGAATTTCACATTTTCGAGTTGGGTGATACACCCTTCAAGGTCATGAGATCTCCCAATAGATATTTTATTAGTTAAGGCAGTGGTATTCCAAGTGTATCCCCCACATCAGCAACATCAGCATCACCAGGAAGTTTGTAAGGAGGGAAAACTTCCAGGCCCCACCCCAGACTTACAGATTCTGAAACTCTGAAGGTGGAGTCAAGCAATAAGTGCTTTGTCAAGCCCTCCAAGTGATTCTGGATGACCCTAATGTTAGAAGATCTTTGAGTTGGGATAACACTAGACACTCTGACAAACAAACCCCAAATATTCAGTGACTTAAATGCTTGTTTCTCAGTCACATAATAGCTCCCTATGGCAGTGGACAACTTTTCTCCACATAATGGTCCAAGAAGCCAGCCACCTTCCATCTTCCTCTATCTCATACTGGCCTTGGTTCTCTGCATATTTCTGGGTGGATGGTAAAAAAAAAGAATAGAGAAGTCCCACTCTCATCTTAAAATCCCTGACTCAAAAGTAGCACATATCACACATTTCATTGATGTTAACTAGTTAAGAGGTCAGATCTAGATACAAAGAGAACAAGAAAATATTTTCCCTGGCTGGTTACATGTCTTTCTGCCACAACTGCACTTGTCCATGGAATGAGCACAAATCTCCATTATGGCTGTAGAAACTGCACTCTATAAACTCTGTGGGGCAGCCAGAGCAGAAATAGACAAAGCCCCCTGGAGCATACCCTCCGAAAGTAGTATCTTTTGGAAAATTTAAAGTATAGATATGATTGTTATTACAGTGATAAATAGGACTTATACTGCAGTTTATCAAATGTAAATGTATACATCAACTACTGGACAATCTAATTATCTAGTTAAAACTAGACAATCTAGTTATCTAGTTAAAATTCATGTTCTGGTTTGTAGGTCCTGGATGGAGCTGGAGATTCTGCATTTCTAAACAGGTCTCGGTAATTCCAATGCACTGGTTCAGGGACCACATATTGAGAGCAAGAATTCGGAGGAGGTTGCTTGAAAACACAGGTCAATTTGTTCAATATATGACTGTCATATATAAAAAGCTAACGTCCTTACACAATGGTCTACACAAACAGCCATACATGATCTGGTTCACTGCCCTCCCTGCTACTCCCTCAATTTTATCCCCACCTTGATCACTTCACTCCAGCTATAGTAGCCTTACTGTTGGTCTTTAACACATCAGACACACTCCTACCTCACAGTATTTTTAATAATATTTCCTCTGCCCAGAACTGCTCTTCGCCAAAATGTACCTGTCAACTCCCTTCCCTCCTCCTTCAAGCCTTTCTTTCAATGTCGCCTTCAAAACAGACCTACCCTGACCACCCAATTTTAAATTGTAACCCACCTCCTTTCCCATGTACTCCCAGTATTCCTTTCCCTGATCACCATTTCTTGATATTTTAATATGATACGGATACTAAGTATCCAAAACCATGACTGGAGCATAAGAGATGCTCAACAAGTATTTGTTGAATGAGAAATTCAGTGGTCAGACCATAAAACCAGCCCCCCCCCACCAAATCATCATGGAGTGATAACTTCTAAGTCCCCAATTCTCCTGATGTTAAATCCCACCTTTATCAAGAAATGGTCAAAAGGGAAGGGAGTAGGAAAGGTTGGTTGGATCTGGTTCTTGAAATAAAAATATCCCCTGGAACACTAACAGGATACTGATTCATTATAAAAATGGTAGACAAATTTCTCTACTTCAAGCTGACATTCTGGGAACTCCTACTTTTTTCTTTGAGCTCCATTAGCGTAAATTAGCAGGTACCCTCTCCCTTACCACAAGCCACAAAGGAAATGGATGATAGCCTTCTTGAGAGTGTCTGACCTTGGAATCCTTTTACTCTTTGTGACCTCTGATGTTCCAAAAATTCACTAGATCCCAAGTGTTCCCTACAGACATCATCTAGACTACACCTGCACACTAGCTACAAAGAGACAAAGCAAAGTAGAATCTAGGGGCATACAGGGAGACCAGGCCAGTGGAAAGAAACAAAGCGAAATATAGATACAAGGTACAAGGAGGGAAAGCTTTAACTGCTGATAGGAAAGCAGGAGCCAGAGCCAGAGTCACCTATTGGCAAGGATTCTATCAGTTAGGTGCTGGAAAAGTCATGAGTACTCCACGTAAATCTAGTATATAAGGTTAAGTGTAAGGATAGTTTTAAAGTCCAAAACAACCTTCTAGATTGCAACACAGTGTACTTTAAAAGTGAAATGTTATAGTCCCCTCCACACACACACACGTACACACTCCAGATGCACACAGGCAGTATTTCATGAATCACAAGCATTGGTATTATATGTCTATAAAAGCTGACTTAACAGACTACATTTTCAATCACGTGCTCTTAAAATAAGACAAATGCTGTAACTCCCCTGTGTTGCTGGGAGCTTCCGCTGATAGATCCCTGGTCTTCCCATTGCCATATATTTCAAATATAAAACACATGTGGTCACCACTGACATTCTGGGATTTGTGCTGCAAACCCCATTCTCTTTGCCACTACACAATAGCAAATAACTTAAACTTTTTCTAACTTGTCTATGAAATGCCAATTCCTCTGCCAGCTTGCACTGTGATCCACCGTCATGGGGTAGCTGGAAGAACTACACTGTGACTTAGCTGAGATGCCGCCAGAATGCACTCAGTGGGGAGACACTGCTGTTCTTCCCTCCTGAGCCAGTGATGGTTCAAAGCTCCAGAATCTTGCCTCATTAATGCAGAACCACGGGTGTTAACAAATCCCAATTTCTATTCATTGTCCTTCTCTAGCTCCCTAGACTGAAGCCAGGGGTGGGAATAAGACTAAATAATGAATTCAAATAATAGGTCAGAGGATATTATCTAATCCAAGTCATCAAGTAGAAAAGAGGGCCAAAAGCCACAGGAGAGGCAAATAGGATGAATAGCAAAAATTGAACAGGGATGGATGTTTAATTCTTCCTCCATTTCCTCTTATTCTCCCTAAGGGAGTTTCAAAACCCTCGATTAATACAACTGCAGATCCGTCAAAGGAGTAGCTGGTGAACAAACGAAAAATAAATGGAAACTCACAATGAGAGATATGAAAGATAAGAACATTATTTCTGTAGGTAATCCTTAGGCAACCAAATTTACCTCATTAATCTGAGTAACAGAAATAAGGCTGAGATCATTTTTTGTTGTGTAGTTCTATTAATATGTAAGCTTTTACAGCTGTTGAAGCAAAGCAGCCATACTATTATTCTTACACTTTCCCAAACTATCTCTCCTTAGAGAAGACTCCTTCACTTGTACTCCATCTTGTGTCTTAGCTCATAGGCTACCTTCCTTTACCCAAAGGTAACAGTTGCAAGATGTCCATGTATTTATCTGTTATGGACTGAATGTCTGCGTCCCCTCAAAATTCATACATTGAAGTCCTGCCCTGAAGTGTGATGATGGTACGTGGAGACGAGGCCTTTTGGAAGTAACTTAAGTCCTGAGTGTGGGGTCCAGGTGTAATGGAATTAGTGTGCTCTTATAAGAATGGACACCAATGAGTACTTGCTTGCTCTTTCTACCATGTGAGGACACAGCCAGAAGGCAGCTGTTACCTACAAGCCAGGAAAAGAGATCTCATCAGAATCCAACCATGCTGGCACCCTGATTTCAGACTTTCAGCCTCTAGAAATATGATCAAGTATATTTATGTTGTTAAGCACCCAGTCTGTGGTATGGTTATGGCAGCCTAAGCAGACTAAGGAAAAGTTTCTCTCCAATTTTTTAGTACATCGTCAATACCTGTCGAGGACCCATTCAGTGCAAATCATATTAGATACTATGAGCACATGAATGTTGATCATATATAGGTCTTGAAAAGATCATACAGTGAGTGGTTAAGAGAATAATTCGGTACCTGTCTTAAAGGAATTAATTGAAATAGTGCATGTCAAATGCTTTGCACTGTGACTAATATGAGGTAAGTTTTCAAAACTATTATTTAAAAGAGTAAATGGAAGGGAAGTATTTTGGAAAGGTGGCATATCAGACTTCTTAACTACAAATTATAGAAATTGAGTTGATTTTAAGCTGAGGGAGAATTTATTAACAGATATTAAGTAGGTCTCAGAATCTCAGCATCGGCTACATCAGGCTAATAAGCTAGCAAGTGAATAATGATGTCCCTAATCACACTCTGGAATCAGTCTGATGGACACCTCACAGCTACTGCTTCCATCAGGTGCAACTTTCATAACCTTCATATTATTTTGGATAATGCTGCGAGAACATCTGGTATTGCTACCTCTTCAGATTGTATGCAGCTGCCGCCACCTTCTCAGGTATAAATGCCTCATAGCACTAGTTTCTTTGTGCCCCACTTCCTAACTCCTGGATCTGCCTCCTGAATCCTAGCTGTCAAAATTGGTGGGAAAATAGAATATGAAGATCATCATGTCTGAAAGTGTAAAATTCCGTAAAAGTAGGAAAGAGAAAATAAAATGGGAAACAAAACAAAAAATAGTCACTAGAGTAGTAAGGGCAATGCTATATGAGGAATACATCTTGGGCTGATCAATGAAAGATGATAAATTCTGGGAGGGGAGTATTCCAGGTCAAGTGACAGGCAAATGAAAGACTGATGCAACAATGACCCTGGCTCAAGGAGCAGAAACAAAAGCCCAGTAGTGGGCTGTGGTGAGTAGAGGAGAAAGTGGCAAAAGATGAGGTCAGAGAAGCAGGCAGGGACTCAATTAAGTTGATCTTTATAGGCTGCTCTGTAACGGTGTCCTTCCAAAAATTCATATGTTGCATAATCCCAATGTGGCTATACTTACAGAACTTTTAGAAGGTAGTTAACATTAAATCAGGTCATAAGGGTAGGGTCCTAATCCCACCTGATTGGTGGCCTTTAAAAAGAGGAAGTGATAACTCTCCTTGCCTTCTCCTTACCTCTCTCAATGTCACATGGATGGAATCATACAGGATGTAGCCTTTCCAGGTTGGCTTCCTAGTAACATGCATTTAAGTCTCCTCTAGATCTTCATAGCTTGATAGTTCATTTCCTTTTAGTATGGAGTTATATTCCATTGTCTGGATGTATGACAGTTTATTTGTCCATTCACCTATTAAACACTGTGGTTGCTTCCAAGTTTTGGCAATTATGAAGTTACTATAAATACACTTGTGCATATTTATGTATGGTCATAGCTTTTCAATTCCTTTGCATATATACCAAGAAACTTGATTGTGAATCACAAAGTGTATGATTAGTTTTGTAAACAACCAGTGAATTAAATTCTAAAGTCTGTACCATTTTGTATACGCACTAGTCATGAATGAGAATTCCTGTTGCTACCCATTCTTGCTGGCATTTGATGTTGTAGTTCAGATTCTGGCCATTCTAAAATATATGCATTAGTATCTCATTGTTTTAATTTGCATTTCTCTGATGACAAAGGATGTGGATCATCTTTTCATATGCTCATTTAACATTTGTATATCTTCCTTGGTTAGGTATCTGTTAAGATCTTGGACCATCTCTCACTGGATTTTGTTTTGTTTTGTTTTTTAAGTTGAATTTTAAGAATCCTTTGTATATTTTGCATAATGTCTTCAAGGAGCTTTATTCTTTTGCATTTTACAGTTAAATTTGTAATCCATTTTGAATTAGTTTTCATGAAGGATGCAAGGTCTGTTTATAGTTTTTTGTTTGTTTGTTTGTTTGGTTTTTTTGCTCATGGATGTCCAGTTATTTCAGCACCATTTGTTTAAAAGACTATCTTTGTTCTATTGTATTGCCTTTGCTCTTTTGCCAATATCAGCTGATGGTATTTATGACCTATTTCTGGCCTTATAATTCTTAAGGTTGGATAGTATCAGTCCTCCAACTTTGTTCCTCTCCTTCAGTATCATGTTGGCTATTTCGAGTCTTTTGTCTATTCACATAAACTTCAGAATCAGTTTGTTGTTATCCACAAAGTAAACTGCTAGGATTTCAACTGGGATTGCATTGAAGCTACACATCAAGGTGAGAGCAAAATCTTCTCAATATTAAGACTTCTTATTCATGAACATGGACCATCTCCCCATTTACTTAGTTCTTTTATTTCTTTCATCAGAGTTTTGTAGTTTCCTCATATATATCTTCTACATATTTTGTTAGACTTGTAATTATTTCATTTTTCAAGAAACTCAATAGTGGGACAGAGAGAGGGAGACACAGAATCCTAAACAGGCTCCAGGCTCTGAGCTGTCCCACACAGAGCCCAATGTGGGGCTCAAACTTATGAGCAGTGAGATAATGACCTGAGCTGAAGTTGGATGCTTAACTGACTGAGCCACCCAGGCATCCTTAAATGTGTCTTTATATTTAAAGTGAGTTTCTTGTAGACAACATAGAGCTGGGTCTTGTTTTCTGACCCACTCTGACAATTCCTGTATTTTATTTGGTTCATTCAGACCATTAACATTCAAAGTGATTATGGATATGATTTGGAGTAACACCTACCATATTTCTTGTTTTCTTTGCTCTTCCCCTGCCAAAAATCACAAGATTCTTTTGATATTTAAAAAATGGTTTAGGGGCGCCTGGGTGGCTCAGTCGGTTGAGCGTCTGACTTCGGCTCGGGTCACAGTCTCGCGGTCCGTGAGTTCGAGCCCCGCGTCAGGCTCTGGGCTGATGGCTCAGAGCCTGGAGCCTGCTTCCGATTCTGTGTCTCCCTCTCTCTCTGCCCCTCCCCTGTTCATGCTCTGTCTCAAAAATAAATAAATGTTTAAAAAAATTTTTAAAAAAATGGTTTAATCCCTGGAGGCAAATATCATAGCACTGTGAGGTACCCCCTATGACTGGATCTTTTTGGAGGTTTTAACTCTCAGAATTGTTCACACTGAGCCCCCATCAATTCATCCAGAATATCTGGACATCAGAACAAGTACAGCAGGAGAACATAAGTGATAATAAGACCACTGTATTATAATACTTCATCTAAGAGATAATGGAAGCCTGAATCAGAATAACCGTGGGATCAAGTTAGGGACAGCTTTAAGACATGGTGAATAAAGAACCTACAGAATGTGATGAATGACTGAATTGGTAACATGAGAAAAATCTATGAAACCAAAACAAGTTACATATTTTTTTTTCACTTATTTATTTTTTATAGACAGAGAGAGAGAACAAATGGGGGAGGGGCAGAGAGAGAAGGAGACATAGAATCTGAAGCAGGCTCCAGGCTCTGAGCTGTCAGCACAGAGCCCAACGCGGGGCTCGAACCCACAAACCACGAGATCATGACCTGAGCCGAAGTCAGATGTTCAACTGACTGAGCTACCCAGGCACCCCACAGGTTATGTATTTTAAAATACAATGGCAAGACAGGCACAGGATACAAATTCTCATTCTAAAAGGGAGAAATAAGGAAGAAGTGACAGATGTCAAGCAAGTCCAAAACTTAGCAGGGCAAACTACATTAGACCTAAAGACTCAAGAATAATCCTCTTTGATGTTCTGCTTCTGGACCCTCTGGGGCTTCCTGCTCTTGCAGAAATACTGAGAAGAACCTGTGCTCCCAGGTCTCTCTGCCTGGAGGGCCTGTCTCCACCACTTTGGTCAGCTCTGCCCCTATAGCTTTGGGAAGAGGTCAAATGGTCTGTTGAAAACAAGCTAATGGTTCCCCCATTTTGAAACCAAATAGGCAGCCCAGATAGTCTTTAATTCATATTCAGGTCATTCTTCCCCTATTTTGAAGAATAACAAACATTTGAAGCTAAATCACTCTATGATTCTGTCCTGTAAAATATAAGCAATCCCACAGCCTGTCATCATTTCTTCCCATTTCCTTCCTCTTCAGTTCAAAAAAGGCCATTGTCTTGCTGGGATGGCTAAGTCCATGGTTCACACATCCATACTAATCTCATGGATGGTTGACCATACCTTAGTGTTCTCTCAAACATGCCTTCTCCTTTTGCAGTATGGATAAGAATTGTCCAAATTTTTAAGATCTGGTACCTTTTTTTTTTTTTAACGTTTATTTATTTTTGAGAGAGAGAGAGAGACAGAGCATGAATGGGGGAGGGTCAGAGAGAGGGAGACACAGAATCTGAAACAGGCTCCAGGCTCTGAGCTGTCAGCACAGAGCCCGACGCGGGCTCGAACTCACGGACCGTGAGATCATGACCTGAGCTGAAGTCAGCCGCTCAACCGACTGAGCCACCCAGGCGCCCCATGGTCTGGTACCTTTTTGCTTAAAATTGTTTTTTCAAGTCATTTCTGTCCTCTTGTATTTCACTGCAAACAATCAGGAGGTACACCATTCCTTCAACATTTTGTTTAGAAATCTCCTCAGGTAGATACACAATTTCATTGCTTCCAAGTTCCACCTTCCACAAAGCACTAGGACACAAACAATGCAGCCAAGTTCTTTGCTACTTTATAACAAATACTGCCTTTCCTCTAGTTTCCAACAACATACTCATTTTTGTCTGAGAACTCATCAGAATGGACCTTACCATCCATATTTCTAACTGCATGGCTTATAAACAACAGAAATTTATTTCTCACAGTTATGGAAGCTAAAATTTAAAGATCAGGGTGCCAGCACAGTCAACTTCTGGTGAAATCCCTGTTCCAGGTTGCAGACTGCCAATTTCTCATTGTATCTTCACATGGCAAAAAAGAGCAAAGGAGAAGCAAGCTCTCTCATGATTCGTATCCCATGGGCACTAATCCCATTCATGATGAATATCCTCCCTAGTGACTTCATCTAATCCTAATTACCTCCCAAAGACCCCCATTTTCTAATATTTTTATACTGGGGCATAAGATTTCAATATGAATTTGGGTGATGTGGAGGAGAACAGAAACAGTACATCCATAAGAAGCAGCTATTACACAGGGTACTTTACTATTAGAAAAAAAATGTATAAATGTAATTCACCAGATTAACAGATGAAAGGAAAACTCCACATGGCCATTTAAATAGAAGTATCAAATAAAATACTTGCTTTGGAAAAAAATCTATCAGTAAACTAGGGATAATAAGGAATATTTTTAATCTCATAAGGTGTAACCAAAAGCAGCCTACATTAGATTCAAGAATATTAACTTTAAAATTAAGAAACCAAAGGTATACATTGATCATCACTTTTATTAGCATTTTAATACAGAATCTAACCAATAAGATAATGCCAAGTATGCAGCCATTTTGGAAGAAAGTTTAGCAGTTTCCTACAAAGCCAAACATGCCCTTATCATATGATCCAGCACACATATTCCTATATATTTACCCAACTGATCTGAAAACTTACGTCTACACAAAAATCTGCACACAAACGTCTACAGAAGTTTTTTCCTGAGTGCCAAAAGCTGAAATAACTAAGATGTCCTTCAATGGGTGAGTGAATTTTGGTATATCTATACAATGGAATATTTTATGACAATTAAAAATACTGAGCTGCCAAATCATACAAATACATGGATGGGCCTTAAATGCATATAGCCAAGTGAAAGAAGCCAATCTGAAAAGGCTATGTACATTATGATTACAATTATATGACATAATGAGAAAATTAAACAAAAAACACACTGATAAACACATCAGTGGTTTCCAGTGGTTGAGGAGGAGGGAGTGCATCAGCTAGATGAAATGCAGGCAATTTTTTAGGTTGGTAAAACTATTCTGTAGGACACTGCAATGGTACACTGTGTGCTAGTCAAAGTCCAAAGAAATCACAGCACAAGAGAGTGAATCATAATACAAATATTAAAAAAATAATTTAGGAAGTAGGGAGTCTCAGGATGTAACTTAGATGTGACCAATCAATCCAATTACATTACAAATGTATGAAACTACTTCACTGAAAGGGGTGGGGATAAAAGGTTCTGACCTTAGTACCACTAAGAAAGAAATGGGCTCTGTCAAAATGAAGTTAAAAAAAAAAACTGCACATAAGTATCATATTCTAGTTAATAAAGTTATTTCGCATGGAGCTACAGGTTAATAATTCTGAACCCATTAGTCACGCACACTGGACCTAAACAATTAAACAAATGGATACAGAAGCCAGATTTCTCACTGTGACAGTGAAAAGTAACAAGATAAGCAAGGGAAGAATGTTAGATTTATCTATGCAGGAGTTAGAATTGGAGATCTCAGTATGAACTCATGTTCCACTTACTATACATATATGATTAAATAATTATAGATATGTTATATTCACAGGTTAGTACACACACATATTTCCCTGTTCTGTCAGCTGAGAGGGTCTAGAAGCAATGACTCTCAGTAGCAATGAGTACACCCAGTGCCTACATCTTGATTTCCAGTATCTTCTCCATTTTCCAATAAATATACAAAGTTAACTTGGAGAGGATTGCAGTGCCAAAAAAGTACTAAAAAATAAAATATAGAATAAGAGTATGTCAAAGGACATAGGAACCAACTAGGAAACTCCCAATGTCTCAATTTGAAACAATATGAGCAACAAAATAAATTTAGTTTTGGATTATAAACCAAAATACAAGAATCCATGAATCTACAACAATGTAAATAAAGGACTGCATGAATAAATAAGTGGGGGAAAATATATTTTCTGTGCAGAATTCCAAATAATTGATGTAAATATGTCACCCTAAAGGAAGACACGCATAACTTTACTTCATGGGCACACTACACATATGCACATGGTGACTTCTTTCCAAAGGGTACAGTAACATACCACTCTTAGTATAAGACAATCAGGTGGGCAAAAGGGAGGTAAGGATATAAAAATTTAAACCACATAATCAACAAGATAAATACTACTTATATCAAATTTTATGATTTGATAATAGAGAATACACCTTCCCAGGGGCACAAAGCACATTCACAAAAGTTGATCATATATTCAATCACAAAGCAGACATCAGTAAGTTCCACAAAGGAGAAATATTACCAGCAACCCTCTCTGATCACACTACTATAAAGTTAGAAATTATACATAGAAAGAGGGGGAAAAAGTTTATTATTTTGGAAATAAAAAACTTTAAATCTTATATTAAGCAACTCTTAGATGAAAGGGACACTAAAAACAAAATTATAGAATTTCTTTTAAAATAATAAAAACATTAGTTGGCCATACTTTTGTGGGTCTAGTTCTGGGGTTTCTATTCTATTCCACTGGTCTATGTGTCTGTTTCTGTGCCAATACCATGCTGTCTTGATGATTACAGCTTTGTAGTAGAGGCTAAATCTGGGATTGTGATGCCTCCTGCTTTGGTCTTCTTCAAAGTTACTTTGGCTATTCGTGGCTTTCTGTGGTTCCATACAAATTTTAGGATTGCTTGCTCTAGCTTTGAGAAGAATGCTGGTGCAATTTTGATTGAGATTGCATTGAATGTGTAGATAGCTTTGGGTAGTATTGACATTTTAACAATATTTATTCTTTCAATCCATTAGCATATGTTTTCACTCTTATGTGGATCCTGAGAAACTTAACAGAAGTCCATGGGGGAAGGGAAGAGAAAAAAAAAAAAAGGTTAGAGAGGAACAGAGCCAAAGCATAAGAGACTTTTAAAAACTGAGAACAAACTGAGGGTAGATGGGGGGTGGGAGGGAGGAGAGGGTGGGTGATGGGTATTGAGGAGGGCACTTTTTGGGATGAGCACTGGGTGTTGTATGGAAACCAATTTGACAATAAATTTCATATTAAAAAATTTAAAAAAATAAATACATAAAAGTAAACTTAAAAAATGAATCAGGTTTTGGATGTGGATATTTATCAACTACACATGGATCCACTAAGGGCTCTGTAGAAAGTTTGAGTTTTGTCACTACAAATAAAAATTAATATAACATATTTGTATTTTACATTGTCATTAAAATTGTCCTTGCAGTAAAAAAATAAAATAAAATAAAATAATAAAAAACACCACCTAGCAAATTCTGTGGAATATATTTAAGAGAGAAAAGAGAAAAGTTCACAGTCTGAAACACTTATCAATAAAAAGAATTAAAATAATCTAATTAAATTCTTATCTTAAAAAACAAGAAAGAAAAAAATGAAGTAAACCAAAGGAACACACAAAGAAGGAAATACTAAAGATAAAAGTAAATAATAAGGTACAGGATAGAAAATCAGAAGATGTAACTAATAAAGCAAAATCTCTAACAAAGAAAAAAACACATGAGTCAATAGTTAACTTAATTCAGAAAACTATAGGCAGAAAATATAAATACAAAATATGAAATTGCACGGGAAATAACCATTGAAATAGAAGAAATGCTTTAAAATAATAGGAGAGTGCTTTAGAGAAATAAATTTGAAAATCTGTATGAAATGCATTTTTTTAGGGACTTACACTCTATGAAAATGATTCCATTTTCATAGAGAAAAAAGCAAATAAGAAATTGCTACACACAAAATAAACACCAGGCCCTGATGGTTTCATAGGGGAGTTCTGCAAAATATTTAATGACCAGATAGTACCAACATTCCACAATAAGTTCCAGAACACTGAAAATAAAGGAAAATGATCCAATTCTTTTTATGGAATAAGAACAAAGCTTTTAGCCAACAGAATCCAGCATGGTAATATGAAAACAATACTCCATGACCAAGTAAGATTTATTCCAAATGTAAAGTTGGCTCAATTTCAGTAAATAAGTTATTAAGACTTCATACTAATACTTCCAAACCACTTTGTTTCCATAAGTGGAGAAATTCGTTAACAAATTTTAAAACGTGTTTTTGGTAAAAATCACTCAACTAAACAGAACTCACCCTGTTCTTAAAATGAGTATTGAGAACATAAGTTGGATATCCACAAAGTATAGAACTATTTAAAATTTTCTAGAGGCCAATGCAATCAGATGAGAGAAAACACTATGAGGCATAAGAGTTGGGGGAAAAAAAAGAAATTTACTATTTGCAGACTATATAATCATATACCCAGATAGTCAATGACAAAGGTAACTCAAAAAACTCAGAACATAAAATTAACATGCAGACACCAAACATGCTTTCAGAAACACAAAAGGTAATCAGAGCATATAATGACAAAGTAAGCCTTATTTATAATAGCAAAAAGGAAATAAGACACCTAGAAATAAATAGGAAATGTACTAAATTTATACACAGAAAACTTAACATTCCTGAGATATAATATTAGACTTGAACAAATGGAAAGATATTCTTACATCTTGAATAATGTGGCTCAACATCTTATAGGTATCAGTTCTTCATAAGGTATAAATTTAATGCAACCCCCAAGAAAATATTAGTAAGCTTTTTAATAGATTTAAACATGTTATTTCAAATTTTATGTGGAATATCCAGGAAATACTATAAAAGAGAGCTACTAGGAAACAAGCCCTGGCAGACATTACAACATACTATAACACCTTTATAGTTAAAATAGAGCAGTACTGGCACATGGGCATATAGGCAGTCCAGTGGGAAAAGATTAAAAGTCCAGATACACACCAAAGTGAATATTTTAATGTATGATGGAGGTAACATCTCAAGTCACTGGGGCAAGAATTGATATTTTAATAACTGGCGCTGAGATAACTGATATTTGGATAAACATCAAAATTAGATCTATACCTTATTTCGTACAGAAAAATAAACTCCAAGTGGTTCAGGAATATAAATATTAAAAAAAAATGAAACCACAAAAGAACAAGAAAAAAATGAATGAATTTTTATAAAATCTTGGAGGTGGGGAAAGGTCTTTCTAGCTGTAACTCAAGATCCAGAGAAAATGCAAAAACTGTTAAATTTGACTACATAAAAACTTAAAACTTCAGCAAGGCCAAAACAAAACACACCACAAAGTCGTAAGACAGAATACTAGAGAAAAACATTTATATATCACAAATAAAGAGCCAATAACATTAATATGGAATTCTTAAAAAATTCTGGAGGAAAAAAAAAAAAACGGACCAAAATCCTGGTAGTAAAATGAATGAAAAACACGAAAAAACAATCCAAACATTTTTTAAAGCCCTTAAACACATGGAAAGGCATTCAATCTTACTTATATTAATAGAATGTAAATTAATACAATTCTGAGATATCATTTCTCACCAAGAAGATTGGTAAAAATTCAAAAAAACAACACACTATTTGCAAGGTTATGGAGAGACAAATTTGAAAACTTGTATGAAATAGTTTTCTTTAATTTTTTTGAGGAACATATAGTTTATGAAAATGACCCCATTAGTAATAGAAAGCTTAAATAAATTTCCATAGAAGAACAAAAAGCAAACAAGAAACTGCTGCATGTAAAACAAGCACCAAGCCCTGATTGGGGCCCCACAGGGGTAAAAATGTAGAATAGTATGCCTTTACAGAAGAGAATGTAGCAACATTTAACCAAAAACAGTAAATGAGAAAAAGTTTCTATTTGGGGGATCTAGATGAAGGATTTAAAGGAAACCTTTGTACTATTCTTGTAGAGTTTCTATAAACTTGATATTATGTCGAAATTAAAAATTAGAAAAAAAACATTGTTCTGGATGCTCTTGAAAATAGACTATAAGAGGGGCACCTGGGTGGCTCAGTTGGTTAAGCGGCCGACTTCGGCTCAGGTCACGATCTCGCGTTCCGTGAGTTCAAGCCCCGCGTCGGGCTCTGTGCTGACAGCTCAGAGCCTGGAGCCTGTTTCAGATTCTGTGTCTCCCTCTCTCTGACCCTCCCCTGTTCATGCTCTGTCTCTCCCTGTCTCAAAAATAAATAAAACGTTAAAAAATTTAAAAAAAAATAGACTATAAGAAGAAAAGATATGCAGAAGGGAGAATTTGTTGTATTTCAACCAGGATAGTCACAGCAAAGATTATTTGATTCTGGACATATCTTGAAGATAGAACTGGTACTATTTCCTGATAGACTAGATGTAGGGTAAGAGATTGAGAGGAGTCAAGGATAATTCCAGTATTTTTGGCTTGAGCAGATGGAGTTGGCATCAACTGAAATGGGGAAGACATTGGTACAAATTTGGAGGTTAATTTCAGTTTGGGACAAATTAATTGTGAAATGTTTATTAGATATTTGGATGGGAATGTGCGTACCACACTTAACGCTTGCTATAGCTTGCACCTGCTCAGTACTCCATGTATCTTGAGGCTTTGGCATGTAGAAGAGCAGGGAAGACAAGGAAAAGAGGAAGAATTTGCCTTCCCAACCAACATAGTGAGGCCCACAATTTCAATACCACCTTCATCAAACATTCATCCTCTTGCTTCTATTTTTGGTTCTATACTGATTAACAGACTTCTTTGGGCAAACATTAGTAAAGCTTCTAGTGATTCCTCACCCATTTTCATATAAACTGAGAGTGTAGAACTAAGGCCACTGTCCATTATTCCATTCCAGCAAACCAAGGTTGAATTAAGAATGAAGTGCTTTTATTTTGGAAGTGGCTTTAATTCTTTTAATCGTGAAAAGCTATTATGATTATAGAAGTGCCAACTGGAAAAGCTGACATTTTCAGTGTGTCTAAAGCTCAGACCTAATTATGCCAGCATAGGGTTGAATTTATCATTAATTAAAGCCTTTGAATCATCTTAAATTTTTCATATTGTCTGTTTTCAGTGAAAATGTCTTTACTGTTCAGTGCATTTTTAAGTACGAATTACCTAAATAATATCTAAATCTACTGTGGCATTATGTCCAAGTGCTCCACTGTAAGTATATATCAGGCAGCCATTAAATACACAAGACTTCTTTGGTAGTTAAGAGAGTTAACAATGGACTATGGTTTATTTAAATGGAGAAACAAGAGGATAAATTCTTCCAAATAATGCCTAGTATGGTGATACAGACATGCCTGTCACTCTTGTAATCTGAAAGTATGACTTCTTTTAATGTCTTATATCTGGACCTTGATCTGTGAACACTAAGCATTATCACCTACCAAGAAAATGTTTCCATTTTTTTTTTCCTGTCCCAATCTGCAATGGTTCTGGACTCCAAATTAACCTTTAATGGGGGAAAATGCCCTTAAGAAATCAATGTAGTAACTATTTCTTTCAGTTTTGAGCTGAATAAAGAAATTTTTAATGTGGTATACATATTGCAAAGATGCATTCATAAGCCCATCTTTTGCTTCCCTAGTATATACCTGTTTATAATGTGTTTAAATGCTTGCTTGTTTCTGTCTTACATGTATATAATAAACACGTCAGAGTTCCCTCACCCTTGGAAATCTAGATATGACTGGCTCAGAGTGCTGCCAATTCGCCATAATAACTAAAACCTTCTTCATGATTTCTGCTAACCCCTGGGGGTTTCACTTTTTCCTATTGCTCTGACTTCAGCTTTTGCATACAATTGTGCAGCATATATTGAGGCTTTTCACCAAATTCCACAAGGACTCCATCTACTCTGAGCACAGACCTGGCACTACAAAGTAATTAGCTGCTGGACATATAAACCTATAGAGTTGAGTTCAGTGAGGAAGGAAGGGAGGGGAGGGGAGAGAGGTGGGAACAGAGAGAAGCTAATTGAGTCTATTTAGCAAAGTGGAATGAGCATGGAGTTGGAGGCAATACAGGGTGGTAGGTAAATTCAGTGCAGTGAATGTAAAAGATAAAGCATCTGAAGAAAGAAGGAAGTAAGGAAGGGGGTCAGAGGGTCAGTGGGCCAGAAAAGGAGAGGGAAATAAATGGAGGAAGGGAGGTAGAAGGGAGAAAAGAAGGACAAAGAAAATCAAAGAGCAAGAAGAAAAAAAAAAAGGTATCATGAGGATTTGCATGCTGAATGGGAAACCTGTCATATTATGTAAGTGGACAGAAAGCCACTACCAGGCAGGCTCAGGGGTCTCAACAATATGGGGTAAGACAGTGAGCTGCCTAGATCATCTGTGGGACAGGATCTGTAATCAAAGCTAACTTCATATTTACGCAGAAAGTGTGTAATTCAGGTGTTTAACCTAACCATTTAGTAAATTCAATTGTTTCAATTCTGTATTCTCCATCCTGTTTGTTTTAAGATCCAATATCCTTAACTGGATACTATACATATCAAAAATATCCTACCAGTCACAAAACAGAAATTTAAATAGGACAAAGAAAACCTGAACCCACCTTACTAGGTAAAGTGGCAAGGCCAGTGATCTTATAGAATCTGAGTTCTCCATGACTGCTATACTAGCATAATGCATAATAAACGTAATTTTTTGAATAAAGCAGCCATCACATTATCCTCTCTGGACTAGACACAGGAATAACTACATCAGAAGTCTAAAATCACATCTCCCCCATAGCACCCTGGTTTCTCTGTTGCCATGACAACTCCAGAGAGAATGAAATAAGGTTTCAAGATACCATCAAATTCATTGATTTTTTTTTAAATCAGGTTATGTATTTCATGAATAGCAAACCCTAAATGCTGAGTTAAAATTAAATTAGAATATATTGCTTGAATTATCTCATTATACATATTCAAGTAAGGGACTTGACAATCTAGAATTCAAAGGACCGTATCCCTAGAGTTGCTGAAATAAGTCTAGTATCCTCTTCATTAAGTTTTTACAATGAACAGAGTCATCTGAATGGGAAAGATGAAGAGACTCTACTGTCTGCAAAGACAATGAGCTGTCACTTCCTATTACCAGCTGCATTCCAGAAAACAGGTGTTCAATAACCAGGTATCACAGCTCAGTGTTTTGAAACATTATTTGAATGATAAACAGTATTCAAATATGGCAAAAAATACATAGTACAAATAGGAACAAATTCCAAGTAAACAGACTTGGGAAATAACAATTAATGGATAACAAATAAATACGTTGAAGCATAAACGTGTGTAACTATTATGACCTGGTAGTTAAGGCCACCATTGTTAGACTTAGAAGAAATCTGTGAAAAATAATTTTACTGAAAAACGTACTTCAGACTTAGAAATATATTTTATGTTCTCCATCAACCTATAAAAGCTTCAATAGTAACTGACATTATTTTATACTAAAGTTACCAATATCTGGCATGCCTAATGTCAATAATTTTTAATAGCTTAGAAAAACAACGTATACGTCCATCTCATTGAAAGATCTAATGGGGTTTGTTTTTTGTTTTTGTTAGGGTTGGGTCAATTTCCTCTAGGTCTACGCTCATTTGTTCGACAATCTCCTTACAGGTTAGGCATTGTGGGACTCATGACAAGTTAAAGGCTTTTAGCTGCCCCATTTCATAGCTGAGAATTTTACATCAGTGTGAAAGGAGGTCAGTTTGCAAGAAGCACTTAGAATTTAAGTGGGATGGCACGTAAGAGAAAAACATTGCCTGGTTCTTTATAAAATTATAATGAGTTTTTTTTAACGAACTATATATTTATAGTTCAGGATGAATTCACAATGAGTAAGGGCTCTTTTATTTGGAGAAACACAACAATAGTAAATAAGTATCAGTATCTGGAAACAATGTGGTTTGATGGTTTCCCTCACTGTTTACTCTAAGTTGTGAGCATGGCAAATTGTGTATAGCCAACTGTTAAAGAATTGTGTCTCCCCAAATTCATAAGTTGAAGCCCTAATCCCCCAGTACCTTAGAATGTGACTGTACTTGAAATACAGACCTTTAGAGTAGTAATTAAGGTTAAATGAAGTCACAAGAATTGGGCTTTATTCTGATTGGTGTCCTTTTAGGGACACAGCAAGAAAGTAGCTGTCTACAAGACAAGGACAGAGGCCTCAACAGAAACCAAATCTTCTGACATCTTGATCTTGGACTTCCAGCCTCCAGAACCAGGAGAAAACAAATTTCCACTGTTTAAGCCACCCCATGTCTGGTATTTCATTATGGCAACCCTAGCAAACCAATATACCAATTCTGAGAAATTAAAATCAATTCAGATCATTTTATTTGGGGAAATTTTCTGTCTAAGGCATCTCAACTCAGAATCTATAGGCTTTCCTCTGCACTATTCCCCATCAATTTATACCAAGTTAGAGACAAATGAATTTATCTATCTTCAAAGGTAAAGACCAAGATCAAGAGCCTCTCTTCTGATTCCTTCTTCCTGGCATCTCTTGGATGGAGACTAGACAATTGCTATGGTAAAGGAGCAGCCTAAACGACTTTGACCTTGGGAATCACTTTATAAAAAATTTAAATGTGTGATGTTATTCTAAAGTTGGTAAAGCCCCTAAGGTTTGCAGAAAAGGGGAGGTGGGGCCAAGAGACGTTGCTGTTTAGATACTCTACTTACGGTAATAGCCCAGGAGTTGCTGTGTCGTTCATCATTTTACAGTTATTCTAGAGAAAGTGAATGGATAGGATGCACATCATACTTATATGGAGACTTTAACTGAAAAGGTCACAGAATGTTTAACAAAAAAAGGACAGGAATCCAAAGGAAACAGTAAAGGAGATGGAGGAAATTGTAAAGGGAATACAAGCACATTATTTCTCTACTGAAAATCTAGATGGAGAGAACTTGTGAACATAAAAACCCTAGAAACTACCTCCATCATCTCTAATTTCTGCCAGTTTGTGTAGAGGGACCACTCCTCCCATCTGGGGCATTTTAGTCCTAGGTTAGACAGAGATATTGTCAATAAGCCACCTTTTCACTGGACCACATGTGATTGTCTCTCCATAATTCTGATCAGCTCAATACTTCTGAAGTATTAATTCAGAAATTTTCTGAAATTACCACTCTCCTGTTTTACTCCAAAGTCAAGTCAAAAAGATATTCAGGAAATGATGTGCTTTAGACTCAAAATGCCCTCCAAACCTAAAGTAAATGAGGACACTGACGGTCACAAGAAGTGACTGGTTCCAGATGCATTCGCTCCCGCAAACGCAGAGTTGTTCATGGTCATGGTTTCCACCTCCCACCAGCCCAATGATGCACTAGCCAACTGCCAGGACTACAGAGGTTGGCATCACAACTGCTGGTCTCCACAGCTGTTACTTCTGAGGGAGAAGCGGACATATGGAAAGTAGGGTGAAGGAATAATTCAGGAAGCATGAAAGACGCAGTGAATTAAATAGCCTTTTATTTGGTAGTATACTTAGTTGGGCACGAATTTCATCCGTTTAGAAATCACGTGCACTCCATGTTTTAGCTTTTAGGCTAAAGGGAAGCAAACACTCACCAGTATTCAATTACTATGGCAACATTTCTACCTCTCAGTTAGAACCCTGATTTAGGACATTTTGTGCATTCGTCAGTGCCTACCCTGTGCAGAGAGCCTCCTGAGCAACAATTTTCAGCCTTGCTAGCCTAACTCCCATAGCTGTCATATTACTTTAGTTCAACAGACATCCAGTGTGTCTCTACCAAATATCCGGGCTGTATTCTAGGGATTCAAAGATGAATGCCATAAGACCATGGAATGCTTACAGCCAGCCAACACTCATCCCTGGAACTACACTGTAAAAGTCTCTCTCTCTGCAGTGCTTTTTCAAGATTTCTCATAAGTCATTCTCATCTTCTGTCTCTTCTCCACTTCATTAGGGAGGGAATTTTAATGCACATTAAAATTTCCAACGATAGAGTCTATACTTAGTAGTTGTATCTTAATAACTATTTTGAAGTACTGAATCACAAGTCCCCCATTAATATTTAGGAAAAAGCCTAGCCATGACATACTTATATGAAACCTAGCCATAAACCAATGGCCCACACATGAATGAGTAAAGTGAATAAACTGACATAGTCACGAATCATCTTTAGGTAGATCAATTCCTAGACACATGGCTCCTCCTATCTATGTTGGCTCCTCTTGGCTTCAGTGTCAGAGAGTGGTGAATTGTGGGCTTGTCCATAAATTGGGAGAGGTTGGTGGAGAATTCCATCTTCTTAGAGCCAATGAACCTCGTGCACAGATTTAGAGAAAGACAGAATCTTTGGCTCTTCTCCCTAGCCTCATTGTGCTACTCTGTCAAAGGACATAGTAAAACATGAACTATCCTAAAACAATGAAAACTGTGTGTTGCCTACAAATAGCCACAGTCTGAGAAATATACTGTATTGGCATCTTTTGAACCATGAAGATGTAAGATTGAAAAGGTAGCTGTTATTTTAACCCTGCTATTAACAATGACAACAAAATCCTTATTATTAAGTCCCTGCACTTTGTGGCTGGTCACTCACCTCTCATCATCATCATTCAGATTGTCTGGTACTGATCAAATAAATCAATCCATCCATCACCAAGTGAAGAAGCACCCTAGACTTGATCTCCAGATCTGTTCACAGTGTCTCCCAAACCCTCCATCTTTGCATCTCATCCAAGAATGAGAGGAGAAAAAGTTTGGGTGGGATCTCAAGCTAGTGAAAGATGACTCTCCCTAGACTACCACTGGTTGCTAAGAAACTGCTAAACTCCCTGCTTCAGTTGAAGGCCCTTCTCAATGTGGCCCTCACCTGCTACTTCATCTTCTCCCACCTCACCTTTACCAGAAATCATTTTCCCCCATATGGCTAAGGCACTAACCTTGGTCAACTCTGCTGATAACATTTACCGTACATGAAAGTTTTCCCCACTCCTTTGCACTGGTTCCTACAATACCTATTCTCTGAGGATCACAAAAATTCTCATCTCCCACTGACAGGTCACAGTGCTGTGTCCAGCTCAGCTCTGAGCTCTTATAGTATCTCCACTCTCTGGATGACTCTTTTGACAAACAAATCATCCTGCCTGTGACACTTCTTGTCTCAAAGCTGGACAGTTGTTTATTGTTGTATTTATTCTGAATGCCTTGCCTTCTAAAACGCACAGATCCTGGTTCTCCTAAATTAGACCACAGAAAGCTTGTGTGAGTGCAGAAATAAAAATGTTTTGAAAAATATATTACCTTGAAATAAGCAAGAACTACCACCTGAATCCTGAAATAAGAAATCAAATATTTTTATCCTTCGCAGAATCATAGGAATAGAGGAGTTAAGTCTTCTATATTCTGTTGCTTTTTCTGTACTTATCCACCCAACACTGGATTTCTTTATAGATATATTTATGACATTTTTATGTCTCCCCATTAAGGTTATAAATCTCCTTAGTATCAGTCTATGAAATATCTTATTTCTTTAGAATATTCAGAGTGATGCACAGTAACTGTTCAATAACTATTAACCCCAGTCAAATGATTAAACTATGAAATCTGAGTTGCCCTATTTTTAAAACAGAAAATCATATGTAGCTTTTAATAACAGCAAGAATTTTCCTGAATGATACCAAGATTAGTCTGGCACATGACTGGCATTCACTGGAAGGAAAGGAGGGAGGGAAAGTGGAGGGAAGCAAAGAGGAAGGAGAGGATGCTATGGCTTGTAGCTTATGGTGCAGAATATAAACTGAATGTTAATGCTATTAAGCAGTGTTATCAGGTACAGGTACAAACAGGATACACAACATTTCCACTGTTAAGAAATATAATTCTAACTCTTTGCTTCCTGTGTATATTCGATATTTATTAAAATATATGTCATCTTTCTCCCCTCCCCCATGTACGTAGATATCAGCAAAATTATTTTCCTTTTACCTACAGTGGCAGAAACATTATTCAAAGTAACCACATTTTACTACCAGCAGGAGCAACATTTAACAAGTAACATTTTGCCTTAGAAAAAAAATCAACAAAAATGCCAAATTACTGAATAGTTGATGTAAATTATTAGAAGCCAAAAACATGCTGAAAATTTGTAACTGTGCCCAGAGCTACATTTAAGCAAAAGAATCATTACTTCTACTTTGAAGAAAAAGCTTCTAAATCAGAAAAGCAAAGAAAGTCAGCTGAACCTTTCTCTGAATTATTTGGCAAAAAGCACATTTAGTAATATTTTATACACAAATGATGCCACTTTTCCAAGGTGCTCAAAATATTTTGCAAACAACCAGTCAGCTTCAGAGTATCATGATTAAACCAAAAGCAGTGTTCATGCCTTTGCACAGGAATAAAACTCAATGCTCATAGTAATTGAATTATGTAGAAAGTCATTCAGATCCCTTCTCACCCCTGACCACCCCCATCTATTCTCCTATAGGTCTGCCTGTTCCCAGATCCTGCAAGAAAATAGAAACTGATTTTCCTATCTGGGACTTTCTGTAAAAGGTAAAGAGCAAACCTAGGCATGTCTGGCTGTCACTCAGGAATAGATCGATTCAAAAGGTGATTAAGGACATTTTCAGCTGGAGCAAACTACAGCTGGCTTTACAGATAACAATTACTCACTGATAATTGTGGTGTTTGAAAATTACTACTGTTTCCAGGGACGTACACAATTCCTCATAGCTTTCCGGGGCTCAGAAGAAATGACTGGCAGCCTCTTTTCTACAACATGACAAATCAGAGCTTTCACAAACTCAATCAAAATTGATTTCTGATTGCAAATAAGCATCTAAAAAGATGCTACACATCACATGTTGTCAGAGAAATGCAAATTAAAACCATGAGATACTATACTCCTATCGTCCAAAATCCAGAGCACTGACACCACCAAAGGCTGGTGAGGGTGTGGAGCAAGAGGAATGCTCTATATGGTTGGCGGGATGCACAATGGTCCAGCCACTTTGGAAGAAAGTTTGACAGCATCTTAAAAACTAAACATACTTTTATCAAAGTTTCTCTTTATTTGTTTAATCTCTACACTCAACATGGGGCTCGAACTCAGGACCCTGAGATCAAGAGTCACACTCTCTTATGACTAAGCCATCCAGGAACCCCAAAACTAAACATATTTTTATCATATAACCCAGTAATCATGCTCCTTGTTATTTACCCAACAGAGCTAAAGACTTATGTTTGCATGAAAACCTGCACATGGATGTTTGTAGTTTTATTCATAACTTCCAAAACTTGGAAGCAACCAAGGCATCTTTCAGTAGGTGAATGAATAATCTGTGATACATTCAGGAAATAGAATGTTATTCAGCTAAAAAGAAATGAGCTATCAAGCTATGAAAAGGTAGAGAAATCTTAAATGCATATTACTGATAGAACACAGTCTTTAAAAGTTACACACCATAAGATTCCAACTATCTGACATCCTCGAAAAGGCAAAACCATGATGACAGTAAGAAGATCAAGGGTTGGCAAGGGTTAGTGAGAAAAGGATGAATAGGTGGAACACAGAGGATTTTTAGGGCCCTGAAACTACTCTGTATGGTACTATAATGGTGGATACATATAATTACACATTTGTCCAAACACAAAGAATATACACCACCAGGAACGAACCCCAATATAAAGTATGGATTCTGGGTGATAATGATGCATCAACGTAGGTTTTGTCAGTTGACAAATGTAACACTCTGGTGAGTGATGCTGATAATGGGGGGAGGCTATGTATATTGGGGGCTAAGAAGTATATAGGAAATTTCTTTATCTTCCCAATTTTCCTTAGTGTATAAGAATGCAACTGATTTCTGTACATTAATTTTGTACCCTGCGACTTTGCTGAATTCATGCATCAGTTCTAGCAGAATTTTGGTGGAGTCTATCCAGTTTTCCATGTATAATATCATGTGATCTGCAAAAAGTGAAAGCATGACTTCATCTTTGCCAATTTTGATGCCTTTGATTTCCTTTTGTTGTCTGATTGCTGATGCTAGAACTTCCAACACTATGTTAAACAGTAGCGGTGAGAGTGGACATCCCTGTCGTGTTCCCGATCTCAGGGGGAAAGCTCTCAGTTTTTCCCCATTGAGGATGATGTTAGCTGTGGGCTTTTCATAAATGGCTTTTATGATCTTTAAGTATGTTCCTTCTATCCCGACTTTCTCGAGGGTTTTTATTAAGAAAGGATGCTGAATTTTGTCAAATGCTTTTTCTGCATCGATTGACAGGATCATATGGTTCTTATCTTTTTCTTAATGTGATGTATCACAGATTGATTTGTGAATATCGAACCAGCCCTGCAGCCCAGGAATGAATCCCACTTGATCATGGTGAATAATTCTTTTTACATGCTGTTGAATTCGATTTGCTAGCATCTTGTTGAGAATTTTTGCATCTGTATTCAACAGGGATATTGGCCTGTAGTTCCCTTTTTTGTTGGATCTCTGTCTGGTTTGGGAATCAAAGTAATGCTGGCTTAATAGCTTCTGCATGGCAAAGGAAACAATCAACAAAACTAAAAGGCAACCAGTGGAATGGGAAAAGATATTTGCAAATGACATATCGGACAAAGGGCTAGTATCCAAAATCTATAAAGAACTTACCAAATTCCACACCTGAAAAACAAATAATCCAGTGAAGAAATGGACAGAAGACATGAATAGACGCTTTTCTAAAGAAGACATCCAGATGGCCAACAGGCACATGACAAGATGCTCAACGTCACTCCTCATCAGGGAAATACAAATCAAAACCACACTGAGATACCACCTCACACCAGTCAGAGTGGCTAAAATGAACAAATCAGGAGACTATAGATGCTGGAGAGGATGTGGAGAAAATGGAACACTCTTGCACTGTTGGTGGGAATGCAAACTGGTGCAGCCACTCTAGAAAACAGTGTGGAGGTTCCTCAAAAAGTTAGAAATAGATCTACCCTATGACCCAGCAATAGCACTGCTAGGAATTTACCCAAGGGATACAAGAGTGCTGATGACAGGTACCCCTTGTACCCCAATGTTTTGGGGGTTTAATTGTTGAGAGACAGAGACAGAGCATGAGTGGGGGAGGGGCAGAGAGAGAGGGAGACACAGAAATAGAAGAAGACTCCAGGCTCTGCGCTGTCAGAACAGGGCCCAATGTGGGGCTCAAACCCACTAACTGTGAGATCATGACCTGAGCTGAAGTCAGACGTTCAATCGATTCAACCACCCAGGCGCCCCTGTACCCCAATGTTTATAGCAGCACTTTCAACAATAGCCAAATTATGGAAAGAGCCTAAATGTCCATCAACCGACGAATGGATAAGAATGGCTTATATATACAATGGAATACAATGAGAAAGAATGAAATCTGGCCACTTGCAGCAATATGGATGGAACTGGAGACTGTTACGCTAAGTGAAATAAGTCAGGCAGAGAAAGACAGATACCATATGTTTTCATTCATATGTGGATCCTGAGAAACTCACCAGAAGACCAAGGGGGAGGGCGGCGGAGGGGGAAGTTACAGAGAGGGTAGGAGGCAAACCATAAGAGACTCTTAAATACTGAGAACAAACTGAGGGTTGATGGGGGGTGGGGAAGAGGGGAAAGTGGGTGATGGGCATTGAGGAGGGCACCTGTTGGGATGAGCACTGGGTATTGTATGGAAACAAATTTGACAATAAATTACATATAAAAAATAAAATGTAACTCTAATGCTCACTAAAATAAATACATAAATACATAAATAAATACATAGATATATAAAATTAATCCTTAACCCACCATCTTCATAGAAGCTACTGAGGACACTGGCCATAGGAAAGCACCTACTCCTTCCCCTACAAATATCCACACACATCCTTGTTCCTGGTTTCTGCAATACTCCCCCTTATAATATAAAAGCACTGTAGCTCACTCTTTTGGGTCATTCATATGAGCTGCTCTTTCCTAGTGCTCCCCTAAAGACAACCCATGATTGCTTTACCACCTGATACCCCTCGACCAGATCCTGTCACTATTCCTCCCACCTAAAACTCATGAAATCAAAACTATGATTTGGAATGCAACATTCAATGCTGCCTTTATTATTCCCAGCTTCCAGCACTCTTGCTATTCCTTATCTCCTGAAATCCTTACCGCTTTTTCAGTATTTGTATTTAGTGTTTTGGGGTATTTTCATACTTTAGTATTTGATACACGAATTCATGAATTTAAGATCCTGCATCTAAAGTTCTAAGAGAATCATGCCATTATAAATAGGGTCAATTATATACCTAAGCAGAAAGATTAGTTCAATTTCCAGAGTGGATAAACTTCAGACTTTTATTCTCCCAATAATCAAGCTAGTACTCTAGATCAGATCTACTTTAGGATGTAGATAAGAGGTAGCTAAACTGTAGTTCTAAAACCCTAACCCTTATCTCTTAGCCTCACTCTGCATAGGAAATTTTCCAATCGTATTTCTAATATTAGAATCATACCGTTGTTATTTAATGTAATATCCTATGCTTATCTACCTTTTGCACTACTGTATTGTCTTGAAATTTTCAGAATTCCTGTTTCTCTGACTCCCTCCCTTCCTCTCTCGATTAAGCTCCCAAAGGCAAACACAATGTGTTCTTCTCACCTCCCAAGGCCTATAGCAATGCCTGGGATATAGTGAACGCTCAATTGATGTGTGTGGACAAACCCATTCAATGTGTGAGTGAAAGAATTAATAGCATACTCAAGAGCATATTCACTAAACATGTCAACTCCCTTTTACCTTTTTTCTATGTGTGTGCATTTGCAACTACTGCCAATTCGTTTCAAACATACAGGGTGAAACAATGTAGATAATAGTAAAGGTGAAGTATTGTCCATGTAGACTTGGCTGGGATCTCAACAGAGCTTCTCCTTGGAACACGTCTCTAAAATCTAAAGTGAGGGCACCTGGGTGACTCAGTCAGTTAAGCATCCAACTCTTAATTTCGGCTCAGGTCATGATCTCACATTTGGTGAGATTGATCCCGCGATGAGCTCTATGGTGACAGCTTGGGATATTATCTCTCCTCTGCCCCTCCCCAACTAGTACTCTCTTACATGTGCTCTCTCTCTCTCTCTCTCTCTCTCTCAAAATAAATAAACTTTAAAAATCCAAAGTGAAGAGGGCAGGGCATGGACTGAATTGCATCCCAACAAAAATTAATATCTTCATCCAAACCTCCAGTATTTTAGAATGTAATTGTATCTGGAGGTAGGGTCTTTAAAGAGGCAATTAAGTTAAAATGAGGTGATCAGAGTAAGCCCTAATCCCATATGGCTACTGTCTTTACAAGAGGAAATTTGGATACACATAATAGGCAGAGTTAAGACTGTGTGAAGACAGCCATATACAAGCCAAGGAGAAAAGCCTCAGAAGGAACCAAACTGACACCTTGGACTTCTGGCTTTCAAAATTGTAAATAAATTTGTTTTCCTTCCCTTCCCCTAATGTTCATCTGTTGAGTTTCTCAAATTCTACATGAGTGATTTCATGAGATATCTAACTTATTTTGCTTAGCATAATACGTTCCAGTTCCATCCATGTTGTTGCAAATGGCAAGATCTCAATTTTCATCACTGAGTGGTATTCCATTGTGTGTGTGTGTGTGTGTGTGTATACACATATACATACATATATATATACACACACACTATATCATATTTATCCATTATATACACTACATACACATATACATACATATATATATACACACACTATATCATCTTTATCCATTCATCAGTCGATGGACATTTGGGCTCTTTCCATAATTTGGCTATTGTTGATAGTGGTACTATAAACATTGGGAGGCAAACCATAAGAGACTTTCAAATACAGAGATCAAACTGAGGGTTGCTGGGGAGTGGGGCGGGGAAGGTTCGGGGGGTGGGGGCTGCGTTAAATAAGTGACAGACATTAAGGAGAGCACTTTTCAGGGTGAGCTCTGGGTGTCCTATGTAAGAGATGAATCACTGGGTTCTACTCCTGAAGCAAAAACTACACTGTATGTTAACTAACTTGAAAAAAAATTCTGTCATGTAAGCTACCCAGTCTGCACTGCTTTTTTATGGCAGCCCAAGCAAATTAATAAGCAGGGCATGGGCTGCTTTAGAAGGCATAGGTGCTTCATAAAGTGAGGCATTTTTCATAGAAGATATGAAGGAAACTATCATGGTTGTCTATAATATGCCTGGGTGCAGTGCTGGGTTGTTCATGAGAATTATCCTTTTAGCTACTCACAAAACCATATAAGGTCATCTTATTAACCCAGTTTTTAAAATAAGTGAGTTCAACAGATTGAGAGGCTTTCTAAGGATATTTGGCTGATTTACTTCAGAAACAGTTTCAATAATGCCTAGGTGACTTCAAAGTCCATATTCTTTTTTTTTTAAACATGTTTATTGTCTGGACATACATATAAATTCACCACATAAGATGCTATTCTCACATCTCCCCATCTTCTTCCTCTTCAACACCCCTGAATTAAAGAACATTACACCTTATTAAAACTTCACCCAAATGACCAGACTATGCTCCATCTGTATATTCTTCTGTGTTTGCAAGCTGCATGTTCATATAGCCATCTGCAGATACCAGATAGCTTTTGTACTCCATTCCCCACTTGAGTTTCACCATCACTGGCTTTCCTGTTAATCCATTCAGGAAAGATTTGGGATTGAGGGGCAAATTCATCTCGACTACAAGCAAATGCTGCAGGACACTCAGCACCGACCCAGCTGTTGCCCATCCTTCCTGACTGGAGTAGCTATGCCTGAGTGCAAATCGCAGCGCTTCCAGGGTGAAGATAAATGTCCATATTCTTTTTTGAACAAAGTCTATGTTCTTTACAACTCCTCCAGAATAAAAGGGCTCTGATGGCTGAAGGTCTGGGACAAAGATGCTCCTAGGTCCACAGGCAGGAGAACATCCCCACGCACAATCTGGAGGTAGACTGGAGGTAGCTGATATTTTTTAAATCACATCTCTACAATTATAGTATGTGCCAGAATAGAAGATGCAAGTTTTCACACACAAAAAATAGAAAACATAAAGAAAAACAGAGAAGGTGGAGGAGGGAGAGATGGAAAAATCCAAAAGTAACTTTGCATCAATTGAAGGTAAAAAACCTAGAACCAAAGCACCCAAGATTCAGCGTCTTGTTACTCCATGTGTCCTCCAAAACAAACGTCGGCATACTGCTTGGAAGAAGCAGTGCACTAAGAAAAGTAAGGAAGAGGCTGCAGAATATACTAAACCTGTGGCCAACAGACTGAAGGAGGCCAAAGAAAAACGCCAGGAACAGATTGCCAAGAGACAGACGCTGTCTTCTCTGAGAGCTTCTGAGTTCAGACAGAAAGGAGATTTTTCTAAGAGTAACAAATAAATAAGATCAGACATCAAAAAAAAAAAAAAATAACCTTATTTCTGCAGTGCATTACTAGTATTTGTTTTTAATAGAACTGCATGTATGGTATGAAATTTCATTTACCAGTAATGTGTGTTTTGTTGTCTAATATTACCTGATACACAGTGAATATATTTTTTAACTGTGATTATCTATTTTCCAGGATTAGAATGCTAATATCCAAAAATATCATAATACCATATCCAGAACATACTATTTTGCACCTGGACTCCACTATATAGTACAACATATAAATAATATATTTCCTTTAAATGTATTTTTATGATAGCATATCATGGATTGTACTTTTTCCCCCAAATTATCTCTGAAAATTTGAGATATGTCTTATATATCTCTGTGTCCTACATATAATATGAAAAGTGACATTAGGGAATTTTTAAGTTAAAAGTCATTTAAATTCCCTACCCCTTTCATTTGTACATATTAGATGTGCAGAGATTAGGTTCAATTTAGCAAACATTTACTGAGCACTAGAGAAATGATGATGACTAAGACAGAGTTGCTAGCTGTAAAGAGCTTACTTCTGGCCAAAGTAAAACATGAAGAGCAAACTATTCTTCCTTGTATTTGGATTTACAAGATACAAAATAAAGTTTCCTTCTTTATACTTAACCCCCCAAAGTGTCTACCAACCAGTTTTCCTGTTTCCTTATAGTCTTACCAATTACCAATTCTAATAATTTTAATGGTATATTGAGTCAAGATCCATGATTTCTAAGGCAAATTTTGAATCTTTTGGGACATTCTGATTCTTGCCAATTGCTCTCTCTAGATAATACTGCAACAGAAATTTCAAGTATGTGGATTTTTTCTTTTAGAATATTTAAGATAAATTTCAGAGGGGCTGAATTGCTGAGTCAGTTTTTACTCTAATATTGTTATTTATAAAACCATGATGCCAACGTCCATTGCAATTGGAGTATAATGGTTAAAAAAATTCACTGCATATTTTCTAGTAATGAGGTTTATCTATGAAAAAAAATGTTTTGGAATTGAATGAGATTTTAAATGTACCTTAAATTTTGTTCAAATTTAAATCTCTGTAACTCATATACAATAAACTCTCCTGTATTCTAATTTGCACTGTTTTCTGAAATTAAATGTTTATGTCATATGCTGATTTATCTGTTACAGTCTTAAGATTTTTTTCGTAAAATTAAACACAGATTTATTAATCAAATAGTCCCACTACCATTTGGCTTATAGATTCTTAAAGGATTGTTGTGTTAATGGTACATTTAAACAGGTTTTGAACAACGAAAGAAACCAGAATCCTGAGAATATTTTTATTTTTTTAATGTTTTTATTCATTTTTGAGACAGAGAGAGACAGAGCATGAGCAGGGGAGGGACAGAGACACAGGGAGACACAGAATCTGAAGCAGGCTCCAGGCTCTGAGCTGTCAGCACAGAGCCCAACACGGGGCTCGAACTCACAGAGTATGAGATCATGACCTGAGCTGAAGTAGGATGCTTAACTGACTGAGCCACCCAGGTGCCCTGAGAATATTTAATACTTTCCACAAAGATTTGGGGTGGGGGGAGTTTAATGGCTATGGCACCAAAAGCCATTAATACCAGCTATCCACTCACCAAAGAGGCATGATTTGCTTTCAAAGTGATTGTAGTAGCCAAGTTTAAAGTAAATCAGAAATAGATAGATAAATAAATAATAAAAACAACCATCTGTTAAAAATTTCTTTACTTTTGTCTTTTCTTGCCATCTACTTTCTTTGTGTGAGTAGTTTAACGGGATTAATGTGAACATCTGAACATGCTGTTTTGCACCAAGCTCACTTAGCCTTTCTTCAAGTCCTTGACCCAGATAAACAAAGATATGATTTCCAAATTCAAAGAAAGCTTCAATTGGAGGGGAGGAGAAAAATGCTACCTCAGCTCAAAGTCTGATTTCTCTGCTGTCCTACAGTTGTAATTGTAAAATAGAGCTTCACTTAAAAATATCTCCCTTTGTTCATGTGGGAAGGGACCTTGAGATGTCATTTACCACCACAGACCACATGTTATGAGCCAAAACTCAAAACAATAGCCTAACCAAAGACTTTCTTTCCCTTATTTGTCAATGTATTTATAATGACCTTGTAAGTGCTCGAAGGTCACATGAATATATACACAAAATCAACTGCCTAAGTTTCATTCATCTCTTGGTCCCTGGGCAATCTCATCTAGTGTCAAGGCATGGACAGGATTTATGTGCTGTCCACCCCCTGCCCCACTTCTGTTTTCAGATCTTCTCTCTTTAATTTAGTCTATTTATCCAAGTGCCCATAAACCTCTCTCTCAATACACATTTCACAGATATTCTAAACTCCACATATCCGAAACTGAAATCATCTTTCCTTCCAAACCCATTTTTCCACCTATCCTCCTCACCCCATGAACAATACCACATCACTCATTACCCAAAACAGAAAGCTCAGAGTTCACACAGGTCACTTTCTCCCTTTCCAACAGTCACCGAATCCTGTCAATCCTACCTGAAAAGAAAATATCTCTTGTGCTTTTCCTTCTCTTCATTCTCACCACTGCTGCCTTAGTGCACATCCTCCAACTTCCTGAGCAAATTATGTTTTTAGTTTTTCTTTGTTATTTTAAATTTATTTTTTAATTTATATCCAAGTTAGTTAGCATAGAGTACAACAATGATTTCAGGAAGAGATTCCTTAATGCTCCTTACCCACTTAGCCCATTCCCCCTCCCACAACCTCTCCAGTGACCCTCTGTTCTCTATATTTAAGAGTCTCTTACGTTTTGTCCCCTCCCTGTTTTTATATTATTTTTGCTTCCCTTCCCTTATGATCATCTGCTTTGTATCTTAAATTCCTTATATGAGTGAAGTCATCTGATATTTGTCTTTCTCTAATTTCGCTTAGCATAATACCCTCTAGTTCCATCCGTGTAGTTGCAAATGCAAGATTTCATTCTTTCTGATTGCTGAGTAATACTCCATTGTATATACATACCACATCTTCTTTACCCATTCATCCACTGATGGACATTTGGGCTCTTTCCATACTTTCCATTGTCGATAGTGCTGCTATAAACATTGGGGTGTATGTGCCCCTTTGAAACAGCATACCTGTATCCCTTGGGTAAATACCTACTAGTGCAGTTGCTGGGTCATAGGGTAGTTCTATTTTTAGTTTTTTGAGGAAACTCCATACTGTTTTCCAGAGTGGCTGTACCAGTTTGCATTCTCACCAGCAGTGCAAAAGAGATCCTCTTTCTCTGCATCCTCACCAACATCTGTTGTTGCCTGAGTTGTTAATGTTAGCCATTCTGACAGGTGTGAGGTGGTATCTCATTGTGGTTTTGATTTGTATTTCCCTGATGATGAGTGATGTGGAGCATTTTTTCATGTGTCGGTTGGCCATCTGGATGTCTTCTTTGGAGAAGTATCTATTCACATCTTTTGCCCATTTCTTCACTGGATTGTTTTTTGGGTTTCCTGAGCAAATTATTGAAGATCTTTCCTTGTTGGTCTTTTGCTTCCAGTGTTCATCACCATCCACTTGCCCCCTCCCCCCCCCCACATGTCACCTCTCAGCATACTCCTTATCTTGGTCAGAGATACACATCTCATCATGTGACCACTACTCTTTATGATCTTATTTTAACTATTTGAGTTTTCTGCTGTAACTGAAATAGTCATGAATGAAACTCAAGTTCACTACTACAACAGGGCAAAATGAGAAATTTTGGATTTAAAAAAAAAAAAAACAGTGGCCAGGCTGATTTTTCCCCCCTAACACAGGATTTCTAGGATTGAAAACTGCCAAACAGCTTTGTGATCCAGCTTGTAACATGCCCCATGCTCTGCTCTATCCTCCATATAGACTGTAAACCCAGCCATGGGACACACAGAAGATAAAATATACACAAACTTCAAAGGCTGCAAATAGACTGCAAACAGCTACAACATACAGTTGTTTAATGAAACTGACAGATCCTTCAAGTCCTCCTAAACTGTTATCAATAATATTCAATGATTCTTTTTCCTTTGAGATGCTCTGAGCTCTATAAAAAGAGCAACTCTTTGAATACATAAACAGAACTCACAGAAAGCGTGAACGCAAGAGTGATCTCCGTCCCTTTCTCACAGCTACAGACAATTCCTTCTGTATCCAAAACCAGGGGCATGGGAAGGATTCCTTTATTTATAGATGCATAAGCTCTTTCAATAGTATTTTTAAGCTATATTGAACCAGACAGTATGCTATGGGAACCCACTGGTGCCAGGGAAAGCCCCTCATTATTCCAGGGGTTTCTGAGGGCAGTGACTGCACCCAGCATGAGGATCAGTACCAAGACAGTATTCAATAAACGTTCAGTGAATATTAGAGGAAAAGTGTCGCCAAATGGTGAGATGGTGTTGAAAAAGAGGCATGTGCCAACTGCTGCAGAGGAGAAGACCTGGTACCAACTGGCTCAGTGGAGTGAGCTGGAGCCAGGGAAGCTTTCTGGGCAGAATGTTGTGGACAGGGCTCTTTGAGTTAGAAGACAGCTTGTGCTGCTCCCATTTCTGGAAATTCTCTTACCTGTTACTCTACATACTGAACACTTATTCATCACTCAAGACCCAGATGAAGTCTCAACTCCCCAGTGGAGCCACTCCCCACCATCACACTCCCCATCAAAATCTTCCGGACTCCAGAAGCGGAGCACTTTACTTATTGCCTACATGCTCATGCTAGGTTCTTATCACATGTTAATGTCCTCTAGCTCATCTATTTTGCTGAAACACTTACATTGCACTTACTACATAGCAGGCAGCATCCTGATGGCTTTGCGACATTACCTCACTTAATCCACACAGTTAGCTACATGTGGTCTAACTATTATCCCTACTTTACAGCTGAGGAGACTGAAGCCCAGACTTTTAGCATTCTGCCTCTTGCACTATAGAACAATCTTCTCAAGAGAAGAAAATGCATGGTTTCCATCATTACAACCTCAGTCCTTTTACACATGACTTAGCAAATATAGACTTCGAAACATATGTATATATTGTTGAATAAAGAACATTTGGCAGAGATGCCTGTCCAAACAGAAGTGACTCTATTCATTTTAATTCACTCAATTCTTTTATATAACCTTCTCTTAACAACTAAAATGTTTGGTGAATTATTACTCTCAGCTTTAAAAAAAGATGAAAATAATAATTAGTGCCTTAACTACTATTCTCAAGCCCAAGTAAAGCTCATCAAGACCTGGTTAACTCATTTTCTTCAGAAAGACAAGTTTCACATCACTGCCTTAAAACAAACAAACGAACAAACAAGCAAGATGTAGTGCTTGCAAATTTTCTGTGAGAAATCTCAGTTCAAAACTATGCCAGCATGCTGTTCAATGTGCTACTAAAGAACAGAGGAGGTCTGCACTTAAAGCTGTTGCTGATGAGATGAGCACCTTGTCCTCATCACCAGCCCTGTCCACGTCAGGGGAATGTGTGGAAAGACCTAGAGCACAATGAAAAGAGGCTACTTGTGAGCAAACTGTCCTTAACCACCCTGACTCTAAGCGTTTGGAGGGTCAAGATCTGCTCAGGGTCAATAAGGAAGATACTGCAGCGATGGTGTCAGACATCTAGAAGAGGTGGAACTGTATGAACACAGTGCACTGTCTGAACAGGGAATGAAATGTCATTAGGTACAACGTTACTGGCATCTAGGTCTCCTGAAATTTTGGTTATTTTTAAGTACCAAAAATTAAGCCTATCCTGGATAATGGAGGCATGGATTTTTGTAAAGTCCCAAAAGAACACTACTTTTCTTTCAATGATTACAATCTCATTCATTTGCGACAAGTCCCCAGTTTAAAATGCTAGCACCCCGGGGCGCCTGGGTGGCTCAGTCGGTAAGCGTCCAACTTCAGCTCAGGTCATGATCTCGCAGTTCATGAGTTCGAGCCCCGCATCGGGCGCTGTGCTGACAGCTCAGAGCCTGAAGCCTGCTTCAGATTCTGTGTCTCCCTCTGCTCCTCCCCCACTCACACTCTCTCTCTCAAAAATAAAATAAAACATTAAAAAAAATTAGAATGCTAGCACCCCATGAGGAGGTAAACCTTTTATCATTACCACCTAACACTTGGTTTCCCCAGTAATTCCCAGAGGGTAGTATGCCTACAGGCAAGGATAAGAAAAGGACCCAGAGAGGTGCCAGGGGCCAGGAGGGTCATTCTAGGAGAGAGAAAAACAACCACTTTAAGTGAGGAAGGCCCAAAAGGCCCACATGCTGTGCTTCACAGTTTTCCCAGGCTGGCTGTGTCACCAGGACAGAGGGGAACTGCAGGTAGGTCCAGGACATTGCAACTAATAAGGAATTTCTACTCGGGAAGCATTTTCAGTGAGAGAAAAGTGTGTCTTTAATAAACCAGTGGTTATTTAAAAAGGAGGAAGAAGAGGAGGAGGAAGAGGAGGAGGAAGAGGTGACAGTGGTGGTTTTGGTGAGTAAATGAAGGTCTACTGGGCCAGCACCCATGTCACCTGGAGAATAATCAAACAGCCAGGAGAAGGCATCAGCTCAGCAGTGGCACATGGCCAGACAGAACTCAGGGCTGAAATTACTCAGAACTGGGCAGCAACTCAGTGTTCTTTTCTGCCCTCACAAAAGGACAAGGTGCATGACTGCTCCTTGCATACCTGGATGGAAAAATGTTTTGTTTCATAAATAAGACAAATAAGTCATTGAGACACTGTTGATGGCTTACTCCTTTTTATACAGTCATGTTCTGGAAACGATAAATGAAGATCTGCCATCTGTGTCACATTCTAATCATCTGACCAGTGGACCAAAGCTAACCAGTCAGTGGAACTTCTAAAATGACCAAGTGTGGGTTTAAGCTCCAGTGCACAAAAGGTGCATTTTCGGTTGAGCTGAAAATGAAGAGAAGCTGAAAGATCCTTGACACAGATGGTATAGGGGAATGACAACAATAAAATGAGACTTAAAGTCCTTACCACTGAACTCGGGCCAAGAGCCAGGGATGCCCTGAACTGTTGCGCAGGTTGTACCCTGCACAAGGGTACCCAGTTCAAGTAAGCATGAGTGGAAACAACTACTCTCTGCAAGCCAAGTAATGGCCTGAGCAGGACTGTACCAGCTTCTGAAGGGGTACCATTTTCTAACACACGTACCCAAAGTGGGTTCCTTTTTTTTTTTTTTTAATAAGCAGTTCACGCTGCAGGTGTTATCTTTTTCTTAGTAAACACAAAAGACACCTTGTATATATGAAGAGATTATATCAAGTCCCATTCAATTGGATGTGAGCAGGAGCAAAATAGAAAGTTGAGAGGTAATCTGGGCCCCCACGCCACATCTACAGTTCTTGACCTTCCCTCCTACAGACCTCACTCAACTCAGAGTCTCTGCTCTCACAACAGAGGGAAGGAGCAGAGCTGTTGTGCATACCTATGGACACCTGCCCAGTTCAGAGGTGAGAGGTGAGTGGCAACGGGAGATAGTTGAAAAGAGCTGTGTGATGGGACCACCTCTGAGAATACCTTGTTTCTTTTTCATATGTTAAAAAATGAGAGGTTGAAGTCAACTTGGAAGAACCTGTGTGTTGAGCAATGGGAATGGGCTAAAGTACTAAAGATAATTTCTGCCTAATTTGTTGGCTTCTCCAGAGCTAGATATAACTTTCCCACTTGCTCATCATCTCTAGGTCCACACCACAACTCTCAGTCTCACATCTTTACTAAAAACCAGATACCCTGCTTGGAGATTTCTGTGACCCCATAGATCCATCTTCTCAGGAACCTGGAGCTACCCTCAGGTGGTAGGAGGATGCCCCACACCTTTCTCCTCATGGCTGAATACAGCCCCTTAACTCCCAGCTGGTGTGGAGGAGATGCAGAGTCTAGCCCCAAAGAAGCACCCCTCAACTGGGATGAGTCTCATTCTTTGGTCCTATGAACTTGCTCCATTAGAATGAAGAAGCTCTTATGGGGGGGTTCTGGTAACGAAGAGCATACTTTTCCAGCCTCAGGCACCAGCCAGCTTGCCGGTGAATTTTGCATTTTAAGCACCTGAGATCTCAGCTTAATTAAGAGCATCACTGCTCCCAGAGAGATCTGGTGACAGAAAAGTAGGCAAGCAAAAAAGAAGGAAACACAATTCACCTCAGCAAACTAGTTCCATTCCTTCAAGTAAGCATTCAAGGAGAAGTGGATCCTTCTCAGCAGGATACAGGTGGTGCTGAGGGAGTGGGGCAGGGCAAAGGAGGGAGCCAGGAATAGGGAGGGTATAGCCTGGCCTGGGACCAGACACATAGTTAGGCAGCCAGAGGTCAGCTTTATGACAACCGAGCATGTAACAGACTGTCTCTTCCCACGTGCAGAGGACACAGGTGGAGGCGCCAAAGAAGGGGAGCTCGTCCTAAAATTAAGTGCGAGGTTGCTGAGACAATTAAATGTGAGGGCCTGGGAAGTGCTGAGTGTGGATCTGGCATATGGAATCATTAGTAGCTGCTACAGTTAGTATGTGGCCCTTGGACTCACCCCACTTATCTCCAGGGCCCCTAGAGGAGACCTCCAAGAGGGACTGTGCTTGTGGCTAGCAAGAACTTTGCCTTATCTTCTGGGAAAAGGTGGAACCAGCCCCTTCCCTCCTAGAAAAGCTAATCCCAGGAAAATTCACAGAAACGGTTGAGCTGAGTCACAATTTGTCCCTTCTCTCTGACAGCTGACTTCTGACACCAGAAAGTTTGGAGCACTTAGAAATGCAAAAGACTTAGCTGAAAGCTACCTGTTTGGAAGCCACAACTCTGCTTTCTCCCTCCTGCATCATCTCCCAGACCTGTGGAAATACATGCACATCCAGAATACATGTTTCTCAGTTAACTAAATGACACTTTACTCAACAGGAACTGAGTTGGGCTCACCTGGAGCTAAAAGGTAGAGAAGAGGGAGGAGGAGGAAGAGACAATGCTTTACTGGAAAGGCAGGAGCAAGGTAGGTGATGATGAAGCTGAGTGTTGGAGATAGCCCACTTGGACCTGAACCCCAATCTCACCACTCTAACCATGGGGCTTTGAACAGATTGTTAATGTCATTTGTCCAATGAGAACAAGAGAACATGCAAGATAGGGTTTTAAATGAGCTAACATACATAAAGTGCACAGTTCACACATGTTCTCTATATTATAATCTCTATAATTACTAGCCATTAATCCATAAAAACACTGTAAAACAGATGCTATGATTATCTTCCTCCCTTTACAGATGAGGAAACTGAGGCACAGGGCCCAAAGTTGCACACCTAGTAAATGGCAGACCTGGAAATTGAACCAGAGTCTGTGATACCCCCTGAACTATGTTATCTCTTAAGCACTAGAAGTTGCAAGTGGGGCAAAGGGTTTCTTGTTCCACATCGCAAAATTAAAAATTAATGATTTCTCATCAGGCACTAGAATTTTATATGTTCTTTTATTTCTTACTATGAAACTCTACCCAGGTAAAGCAAGCCATTTTCCTAAGTGCTGACCCTGCTGGCCCCCAGGGCCATTATCTCCTCCTGAGTCTGCATATTAAACTGCAATTCCTAGCTCCCCACCCCAAACCTATTAAATCAGATTTGCTGGAGCAGAGCCCAGGAGTCTGCATTTTTAACAAACTCCCTCACACAACCATCCTACCCTCCCCCCTATAACTCTCATGCACCCCAAGGTTGGGAACCAGGGCTACAGATTCTCTTTCCATTTCTGTTTTTGTTTTTTATATATATATCCCTATTAGATACCTGAAATGTTCTGAGTTTCAAAACATGAAATGAGTTTGAATCAAATTCAAAGCAGAAAAAAAAAGGCACCGCTTCACTTGTCTTTTACAAATAACACAGTCTCATATAAAAGTGCCGAGTCTGTGGAAGGTACTGGATGAACAGAAGTCCCATTGCTACCATTTATCCAGACCGTTTCCATTAGGAAAGGAAACATTAACTTCATAATTATCCCCACATCTCCAGGTCTGTGGTGGTTCTTTTAATCACTTGTTTAGGATGAAAAAGTTAACTCTTTCCTACTGCATTCGTGGTTCTCAGTTACACAGAAGCAAAAAGGACTCATCGTCATGATAATAGGAGCTGCCCTGGTGACCTATGATCTGCAGGTATGGTGTGTTCACTCTGGAGGTCAACCCTTCAGAGGGAACACACCTGCCAGATACAAATTCTTCCTTCCTCCTTTATGAGTCTATCACTACAGAGAGCTTTTAAATTTCTTCTAGTACATAATGTTATTCTAAACAAAAATGTGTTGTTTAAATCGCTCAAAAAGTAACTGACCCATGAGCTACCAAGTCCCATGACCACCACAAAAGTTCACAATTCAGTCATACAACTGGACTCTGAGACATTCAGCGACTACATGTTTATAGTCTTGTTCTAACAACACCAAAAAAAATAATAATTCTAAAGGTCTGTGCTCAGTGTTTTCTATAATTAACTTACACAGTGAAAAGTACCAGGAAGAAGGGAGAAAGCCATTCACCTTTCAAAAATAACAATGAGTTCACAGCAAGTTTGCTCTGATGAAATCTATAGTATGCAATTTACCAGTGCATGGTCCTTCCCCTTGGTGTTCCTAGCCCCCAACCAACTTGCATGTGACACCCCTCCAGCTGCCCTGCCCTTTGCCGGCAAACTGGCAGATACATAAATAATACCTTCAGTCTGCTAGAAGTTCTGTGGTATTTTCTTCCAATACAGCACTTATGGGATTTTAATAGAGGACTGGGTGGGGGCGGGGGGCGGGGAGCAGGGAGAGGATGGTGGAATTACTTCAGGTTAAAAATGAAGAGAAGCATTGTGCAGCTGGCCATTTCCAATTAACCACCAGCTCCTTTGGTTAGCAACGGTCTGAGCCTGCAGCATTTGGGTTGTTTTTCCCCTGAGCTATTATGATATTCATTAGTTCAAATAAAAATCTGCAAGCAAGCTGCTAATAAAGATAGTAAATTTGCTTCTTTACCAGCCTGATGGTGGAGCGTTTTTGGCTTATTATCGTATTTAATTGTCTAAGGAAACTAAGTGTTTTGGCTCATTTGTTGAAGTTTATAATACTTGGATCATTTTCTTTGCTTACAGAGCAGGCTAGAACATTTCAGCATTGAATAATGTGTAGTTCATCTATGAAGGATAGTCTTTTGACTATGGTGGAAAATTTCTTCTTTCAAAATCTCATTAGTTTATATTGGAATGTCCTTTAAATGGAAATCAATACAGTATTCTATAAGCAGTAGTGTTTCTGTATATATGGAGAGGAGATACCCAACTCATTGGATCAGGAACCTACTTTGCCCTAGAAATATATACTTTGCAGACAATACTGTGGCAGTGCTAATAATAATAGAGAGGGGGAGCCTGGGTGACTCAGTTGGTTAAGTCTTTGACTCTTGATTTCGGCTCAGGTCATGATCTCACAATCAAGCTCCTCATGGAGCTCAATGCTGAGCATGGACCCTGCTTGGGTCTGTCATGCTCGCGCACTCTCTCTCTCTCTCTCTCTCTCTGACCCTCCCCAACTTACCCTCTGTCTCTCTCTCTCTAAACATTTTTTTAAAAAAATAACAGGGAGGGGCACCTAGGTGGCTCAGTCAGTTAAGTGTCCAACTCTTGATTTCAGCTCAGGTCATGATCTCACAATTCGTGAATTCAAGCCCCACATCGGGCTCTGCACTGACATCTCTCTCTGCCCCTCCCCTGCTCACTCACTCACTCTCTCTTTCTCTCTAAAAAATAAATAAAAATTTTAAAAAATAACAAGGAGGAGAAGGAAAAGAAAGAAGAAACAGAACAGAAAGAAATGAACGAACTGGACTTTCCAGTTCCTCAGATCTGGGTTGAAATTAAGTGCTGCTACTACCAGCTCTTCATTTTCCTTATCTGTAAAGTGGACACTATTTCCCAAGGTTGTTGAAAGAATTAAATGTGCTCCTGTACATAAGGCTTCTGACCTATCACAGAGCTCCAATGAAATTAGTGCAAGCCAGAACTAGGGTGGCCAGGTAAGATACAGGACACCAGGTGTATCAGTTTCCTGTTGCTGCTGTAAAAACTTACCACAAAGTTAGTGACTTAAACCAACATAAATAACATTATCATACAATTCTGGAGGTTAGAAATCTAAAATGGAACTTCAGGGCTGTATTTACTCTGGAAACTCCAGGAAAGGACCTGTTTCCTTGACGTTCTGTTTTGTTTTTAGCTACCAGAAGACTCCTACATTCCTTGGCTCTTGGCTTCTTCCCCTATCTTTAAAGCCAGTAGCATAGCATCTTCTCTGTTCTTTGAACTCTGCTTCTATCCTTTTATCTTCTCCCTAAGAAGGACCCTGATAATTATCTGATCAACCAAGGTAATTTAAGATAATTTCATTTCTAGATTCTTAATGTATTCATATCTGCAAAGTCCCTTCTGCCATATAAGGTAACATACTGACCTATTCTGGGGAATGAGGCTTGAACAACTGTGGAGGCCACTGTTCAGCCTACCACAGTTCACCCTCTGGCCTCCAAAGGTTTATATCCATCTCTTATGCAAAATACATTCACTCATCCCAGTATCTCCAGAAGTCCCAAGTTATTACAGCACCAATGCAATTTCAAAGTCTATCATCCACCCAAAAGTCCTAAATCTCACTTTAAATTTTATATGGGTCATAAGTCCCAGTATGACCCATTTAAGGCAAAATTTCTATCTGTGGACCTGTGAAAATAAAAAACAAGTTATGTGATTCTAAAACACAATGATAGGACAGAATAAGACAACAGTTATAGTCATTCCCTTTCAAAAGCAAGAGTGAGGGATGGATTGAAAAAAAGAATCATTGGTTCTAAGCAATGCTGAGATCCAACTGGGAAAAAATCATTAGGTTTTAAGAGCTGGGAATAATCCTCTGTGGTTCTCATCTTTACCCTCTGGGCCTTCACTTCCAGCCTCTGAACTTGAGGCTCTCCCTTCTGGACAAGCAGGCAGTATTTCTGATATGACATCCTCAAGAACACTGTGAGTATGCCATGTATGTATCAGGAATTCATTCTGTTAAACCAAAGGCTGCTCCACAGATCCTCCCAGATCACTTCATCTCTATTTTGACTTCTCCAGAGATGACTGAAAGGATCCATCAAATATGCATAATCTCTTCAAAGAGACTTCTTGAAGGTCTAATTCCAAGGAATTAGTGAAAGGTTGCTGAGACACACCCTTGGCTTTCTCTCAATAGGATGCTTTCCTGACAGTCAACTCCTAACTACACCTTTTTTTTTTTCCTAACTACATCTTTGCAATATGGATAGACTAAGAATTTCCTAAATCAGGTCATTGTTCTATTTTGCTTAGAGTTCTTCCCTTAATCTCCTTCCTCTTACATTTTACTATAAGCAGCAAGAAGAACCTGGATATACATTCAAGACTTAGAGATTTCCTCAGTGAAATAACCATCACTTATAATTCCACTTTCCATAAAAACAATGGGACACAGCTTAGCTAATTGTCTTTCAGTATGTAACAAGGATCCCTTTTACTTTAGTTTCCAATAACACCCAGCTAAATTCAAATTTCACATAAAAAATTATTAACATTTGGGGTGCCTGGGTGGCTCAGTCAGTTAAGCATCTGACTTTGGCTCAGGTCAGGATCTCATAGTTTGTGGATTTGAGACCCATATTGGGCTCTGTGCTGACAGTTCAGAGCCTGGAGCCCACTTTGTTTTGGATTCTGTGTCTCCTTCTCTCTGCCCCTCCCTGCTCACTCTGTCTCTCAAAAATAAACATTAAAAAAACTTAACATCTATGATAAGTATGTCCCAAATATTACACGGGACACACTTAAACTAAAAAGATATTCTTGTTGATCTGAAATTCAAGTTTAACTGGGCATCCTGAATTTTTATTTGCTAAATTTCATAGTTGTCATGGAGGGTTATGAAAGAGTAGGATACAGAATGAGGAAATGCTAAAAATGAAGAAAACAGAAGAAATGCACAACATAAGGCTAGGTCTGGGAGGGCAGACCTTATTAAGAAGCTACGTAGGAGGCCTTGAACAGACAAGAAGGCAACTCCAAAGGTTCAGAGATGGTGAGGTATGGTGGGGAGGGGGATGCATCCTAAAAGAGCTAGAGGCACTGAAAATGAACACCTCACCTCTTTATTTAGCTAAGGCTCATGCCTGCCAAGAAAATCTCATTTTAGCAACACTTATCTCTAGAGGAAAAAAAGTATTCTTCATCCTTCCTATGGCCACACACACACACACACACACAGCATGTATGAAAGCTGGAGTACATCTAGGTGCATGGCAGCACCATGATGATTTTGGTCACTTATTAACAGTAACTTCTTCCTCAGTGGGAAGCCAACACTCTTTATGCTCCAAATATATAGACCACAGAGAACTTATTCTCAATTAATTTGCTATCAGGAATGTAAGTATGGGTCAGGTTATCACACACACCATATATATACATATATACACATAGACACTATACACACACGTCACCCAATTTATAGGTAACTCTTCCAAAGCAAAGGGAATTTAAAGTATATCAATGGTATCTCCTGTACTTGTTTGCTTCACTGCCCTTCCAACCCCCCACTTTAAGCAGGAGAATCTTTCAATCAGTAATATTGAAATTTCCCCACTACTGGAAAAGAAGTCAGAAGGAAGATCACTTAGCTTTGGGCAACTTTATAGCTATTGCAGGTAGGAACCACCTTTGCTCAAGTGGTCTTCAAGGTAGAAATTGAACATGAGTTGGAATCAGAAAATATGGTTGCTTCCTCTGATTTCTCCTGAATGCAGCTTTCCAGAGAAGATCTTTCTTAACAATAACATCACTTCTTTAGTTTTTTTGTGTGTCAAGAGGACTTCTTAGCACTTTACATATATTAAATCTCAACAGAACCCAGTAAGGAAAATACTAGTATCATCCTTAGTTTATTAATGAGACTACTGAGGCACAGAGATTAAGTAACATGCCCACAGTCACAGTTATAAATGGCAATCTGGATGCAGAATCTAAGCTCCTCCCCACCTCTCTGCACCCTGCCTCTTCCACTATTTCAAATGAATTCCTAACATACCAGGCACACCTATAACCAAACACTAATGACAAGACTCATCCAGCATAGGTAAATAGAAAGAACTCTAATTTATATGGGAGGACGTCAGTTCAAGCACTCTCACTGACTTAATACCATGGAAAAATTCCTCAGTTCATCATTGTAAACACTTTTAAAAATAAAGACCAAAGTCAAAAAAGGAATGAAGCATCCATAATGACAATTAATACATTTTGTCTCTTCAATGAATATACAAATAATTTCTTCAAAATTAATAATGTCTAATATTTTAAAAAGTATGGCTAACTAGGCAACGTTATCCACTGCTGATCCAAATGCTGGCAAAATGGATTCTGTTTTTGCAAAGCACTTGGTCAGAATGATTCAAAAACATTTTCATACCCTTTGATCCAATAATTCTAATTGTCAGACTGTCCTAAAAAACTATCTTAAGGATAAGCTTTATAGATAAAGATGTTGATCAAAGCATTATTATGTGCATTGTATATACAATCAAACTATGTATATAATTATAATACTGTATATTTAAAAATTATGAGTTCTAATAATACTTTAAAAACTGGTCTTTTGCTTAACATCATTCCTTGTCATTCTCAATATCACTGAAGGCCAGAGATCATCCCAGGAAGGTAGTGATGAACTGGCAACCAGGACTTCAGGTTGAAGAAATTACTTTGTTGTTCTCTTCTTTCATGAGAAAGACAAATTACAGGAAAACAAGATCCAGCAAGGAAATCTGTTTTCAAAGGAATCTCTTGCAGAGAGCATCCTGGAGTCACTTACTTCATCCCAATCTCCTACTCTGCCTTCATCTTTGTCTTGGTATCCAAGAGCCTTTAGGGTCAGAGTGATACCAGAGAGCAAGTCTGCAAGATCCACCCTCATCAAAGGAACATGGCATTCTACATCCAGGTAGCAAACCAAGTCAGTGTTACAAACATTTCCAATATCCACTAACAACTTTTTATTTTTTAAAAAAAATTTTTTTTTCCAACGTTTATTTATTTTTGGGACAGAGAGAGACAGAGCATGAACAGGGGAGGGGCAGAGAGAGAGGGAGACACAGAATCAGAAACAGTCTCCAGGCTCTGAGCCATCAGCCCAGAGCCTGACGCGGGGCTCGAACTCACGGACCGCGAGATCGTGACCTGGCTGAAGTCGGACGCTTAACCGACTGCACCACCCAGGCGCCCCATCTTTTTAAAAGGTGTTTCTGTTCAGAGTACTGAGACACTCTTTCTGAACTGGTCAGATTTCTTCTAAATGCTTAGTAATATTCAGAGAAGAGAAACAGCTGTAATTAGAATTCCACACTTTAGATTTAAATCTATAAATTCACATCTGCATCATACCCTTGTCAGTTTACATGTACAAAGTACATAACAAAGGGGTAGGATGTATCCAACATCCTACACCTGACAGATGTACATCCCAATCACCTGACATATGATCATATGATTAGCCCTTCAAAAAAGGGTTAGATCTTATGCAGGCAGAAGAACACTGTAAAGGATTATGCTCTCTCAGTCCTTCCCTGAGCATCTGAATACTGGCTGCACATATCACTTGATCCACTAAACTTAAGTTAATGATCCTGGAATGAGTACTCATATTCTAAGCTTAGTAACAGAAAAAAAAAATTCCTGCCAATTATGGATTCTACCTTGTAAAATGTATCACATGCACTTTTCTAAGCCATGAATTTGTTTATTCTGACACACACACACACACACACACACACACACACACACACACACTATGTGGGTCATTGTGAAATTTAATTGGAGTCCTTCTCACCAAGTAACTGGTAAAACCCCTCATCAGCCATGAATCAAAATTGTCTCCACCCAGACCCCATCCAAATCTTTTCTTCCCCTCTCATCTTAGTTTTACTTCTCTGCTTCCCTCTCACTTCTGCCTCCCAATTCTGATTGGAACTGGAAAGGCTTATTCCTTCCATGAAGATTTTTACATAAATTTAAATCAACTCCCCTTCCCCACGTCTACAGTTACTCAAAGGATTTAATGTAATTTCAGAGCTTCCACTGACACACATCTGCTATTCTAGTCACTGCTAATTCAAGGTTCCTTCTATCCCAGTGTATGTTCCATAAATGGCCTGTTGCCACCTGTTATCTAAGATTATTCTTATCACCATCACTATACCATGATGTCAGGAGTTTACCATGTAACTACTTCAAACCCATTCTTCCTTGACTTAGAATTGTCCTTAGTTTCAGTGACGTGTTGGGTTTCCTGAATAAAATTTCATCAGCCTTATTCTCCATGTAAAACATAACTAAGACCACTTCTAAAGCAGCCCCATATGTACAGTGTGTCTAGTAAGAATTTTCTCTGTCATGGGAAACAAAGAAAAAATAGAAAAGCTGGAAAACTCCAACCAAAGTTAGAACACATCTGGCACAGAATTTACCCTGTGTTTACTCACAAAGGATGGATGACTGCTTGCAAATTATTTGGTCTCTGATAGGATGCAGAAAACAATGAACAAATTTGAGGAACCCAGCTTAGAAGGTTGATTTACTAATCAGTGGTATTGATATCTGGATTAGTAGATCACCTTTAATAATTATCATGAAGCCAACATGCAAACATGCTGAAGACTTGGAAATCTTTTCAGAGAATAAAATAGTAATCATATTAATAAATACCACTTAATTTCTTTTCCCATAGATCACTTTCACAAAAACCATGCAAAATGAGTCACTTACTCATTTAACAAATATTTACTGGACTCCTACTATGTTCCAATCACTCAGCTAAGACCTAGGTTGCAAAGGTGACACAGACCTTGATGAGGAGAACAGACTGTACCATAAAAGATGTTCATGTGAGTTGCAGAAGAAAGTGAAAAACTTTCAGGGGAGATGGAGGGCTTCTTGAGGAGGCAGCATGAGGATGAGGAAACTACTGCAGAAGTCCAAGCACTGAGTGACTGGAAGCAGAATGAAGCTTGGTGTCCCATCAGCAGTGTGAACCAAGAGTTCATGGTGGCCAACTGGATGTAAAGAAGAAGGGTAGAAAACTCTTGGCCTACCAAGAGGGTGTCCCAATGCCAGTGTCCCAGATAGGGCCTATTTGAACAAATTTGGGGGTAGAAGAAATGAGTCCATCCTCATCTTACATATAAGGAAACGGAGTCTCAAATGGCTAAAGATGGAATTAAAGATCACACTAGTGGTTAATGGCTAAGCCCGAGTTCAAGTATATTTTGGCTGCTGACAAATTTATGCTCTTTTCATTGACCTACCTGCTTTGTTACTTCTTTTGTAGGAAAACTCGATGGGTAGCAGTTTAATTTTGTTGGAGAGACAGTAGGGATATTTATGAAAAGCAAACTTAGTTTCCTTTCTGTCCCTGTGCTCGCCAGAAAAGGTACCAAGCCTGTAACTATTTTTTCTCTTCCACCACTCCTTCACCCCTTTTGTGCTGCTTTTTCTATTAGATTCCCTACAGAACACAGAGCCCTGAGAAGGAAAGGCATTAGAAGGCTCTCACAGAGCTCAGGATGATCACCATTATCTGCAAACTACATATATATGCTTGTGTATACTGCCCAATTTTAAAGGCTTGATAAAGTTGGGGGTTTGTGCTGTTCCTTTCATGGCACCCAGAGGCAGATGCAGGTTGTAAACTCAGCACTAAAGACAGTGCACATTTGCTGACAGAACTTACTTATGAATTTTACATACTGAATGGATAACTAAATTTAGATTTTAAATCAATTGACTTTTCCAGAAGGCTGGAATTGTTGACTGCATGAAAAAAGAGGTATCCCTTTTTTCACCCATTTAAAAAAAATTGTTATAACCCTTTGTACTTAGCTGGAAGATGGTAATGCACAAATTTTGAACCATGCTACAATTTCTGTATTGAATTTCAAATTGAAATATGACACTAAAGGGTAAAATTGCTCAGAATTATAAAATCTCCCTTCTTCACCTAATATCTATTTGTGTAAATTATATATATTGAACTCCTTTGTTGATTTAGAGACTGTCTCAGGGAGCCTGGGTGGCTCAGTCAGTTGAACGTCCAACTTCAGCTCAGGTCATGATCTCATGATTCATGAGTTCAAGCCCTGCATTGGGCTCTGTACTGACAGCTCTGAGCCTGGAGCTTGCTTTGGATTCTGTGTCTCCCTCTCTCTCTGCCCACCCCCTGTTCACACTCTGTCTCTCTCAAAAACAAGTAAACATCAAAAAAATTAAAGAAAAAAAAAAAGAGGATGTCGAAAAGAGTTAGTTGTACAAAACTTCAAAATTTTACTATTCTCTTAAAGAATTCTTTGAAGTCACTATGGCAACCTCTTAATAAACTAATTATATAGGAATAAATTATTCCATTCATCCCTGTAAATTTTACCACAGTTCACTTATGTCAACACACTGCAAAGATTAATATTTTTATTCACCTAATACTGACTAATACAAATTGTTCATTGAAAATGCACTATACAGAAAATTCCCCAAAGAGAACTACAAAATATTTTATCAAGAAACCGACTCATCTCAAGAAAGTTCTTAATAATTAACAAAAGGAAAGTCTTCTAATAAAATAAAAAAAATGGCAGTATAACACTTCCTGGTTCATCTAACTGTAGATGACTCCAAAAGCTAATATGAGGAGTCATCTCAAGACGAAAGAGACCACAAAACATCACCATCAGACCTAAGAGTGAAAATGTGACTTGTTCTGTATTCATCCATGTTAACTATAATAATTTGTTTATTGTTTTCATTCATTCAACAAATGCTGAGTTTAAACTTACTTTACTAAGCATGTCTCATTCTTCACAAAATACCCAGAATAATGACTTCTGAGTCCATTTGGAATATTTTGCCAAAACTCCATCTTTATTTCTGATATTCACGTAAGAAAATGAACATTAAGTATTTGGACACTGGAGCTGCTTGAACAAGTTGTTTCAAGGAATTGAATAACACCTTTGAAGAATTTATGTCTCCTGGAGAAGAAATAATTATAATAGAAATGCAGATGAGGCATTATAGTTCAGACTACTTCCACTCTCTCCTTGGGTTTAAGGGAAATAATGCTAACTGGATTTGAGGTACAGATCAAACAAAGCAGAGGGTTAAGAACAGTTCTGATAGTGGGCATTCTCTTTTGCTTAGATTCACACAGTTCCCTAGGACAGATCAGGGGATTTTTGATGGAAAAACTGAGCTTTAGAGATCTGAACTGAGATTTGGAGGAAATCCAGGATTTAGAGATTTAAAGATGGAGGAAGAAACAGAGAGTGGTCTGTCAATGTCAGGACACTGAACTTGGGAGTTGAGTATGGGAAGGAGGGCAGTGGCAAGACTCTGAGCTTCGAGAGGCTGTGAGGTCCCCGAGAATGGAGACCGACATGAATGAGAACTATAAACATCACCTCATTTCGGGGGCTGCAAAGCCCAGTGTAAACCCCGTGTTTGTTCCTGACAGCCTAACTCCTTGTGTGTGTGTGTGTGTGTGGTTTTTTTTTCTGGGAGAGAGATACTAACATGAACAAGAGCATATTTTTCCACAAAAGCATGTGTCAATCTGGCAACTGATGTGGAAACTAAACTGGGAAGCCTTCAAAATTAGTGTTTATAAAACTCTGATCCCTGGACTAGGTAACAAAAACTGGAAAAATGTTGATAGTAACAGATCTCTTTATCCTCGGTACACAAACTCACCCAACCAAGGATCAGTCATTTAAAATCACCCAGCTGTTATGGGAGAAATGCTGCTCAGTATACAGATTTCCCAGTAACATAGTCTCAGAGAAAGGAAGAATTGCTTGTGATGTTCAATTAGTTGAGACCCAAAGTCTAGGCTTACTTCCAGGGACGCCCAATCCTGAATCAACCAATTATTACTAAATGTGATATAGAGGGTATTGTGAACAAGAGTTAATCAACAGCATGTTACATTTTTGCCACACTCCTAAAATGTAACTGGGAATTAACCCATTAGCTATACAACACACTACTCCACCATTTTTTTAAAGTATATAGCTATGAGTACTAACTATTAATTCCAAACCAAAAAACTGAAGGGAGTGATGATTTGTTCAGTGTGCAGCCAAACAAAGAGACTCAAGAGAGGAAGCTTAACAGTCACTGCCCAGATCATGGTAATAACAAAATGTCCAAGTCCCAATATAATGCCTGAATGCAATGCTAGGAGTTGAAATATGTAGCTAACCACTATTGCATACCATGGTTCTGAAGCTAAGCACCCGGTGCTGGAAAGCTGTCCCCTAATGGTGGAACAAGTAACAATAATGCCCATGTATAAAGTACAGAGCAACATGGTACAGGACAAAGTTAAGACAGCCCATCTAAATACTATATCAATAACAGAACTTGTAGGGTAAGCTTGCTCTCCATCTCAGCCCACTTGACAGGTGTTAACTTGGATTTGAAAATAACTACTCCAAATCCCTTTGAGTTCCTTTTCCAGGATGCCTTTTATGAAAGGATGATTTTTACCAAAGACCAGAAAGGTGCTTCTGAGGAATTATGTACCACAGGAAGAAACAATATCAGACTGTTTAGTGACTGATTTAACAGGACTACAGGATCAGGAGGGGAGATGGGACGTTTTCCATGAAGTGGAAATGGATATCCACTCTGGAAATTATCTTGAAGGAAGAAAGGAGATCAGCCCAGTAAGAAACTGGGATTGGGTCTGAAGAGGGTAGTAATTTTAAGGTGTAAGCTAGAGTGATAGGTTAGGATGGGCAGTCAGTCACTGAATAACAGCTATGGCCAAAGGAGCTGCCATCTCAGTAGGACATACTACAGTCAAGGATGTAGTAGGGCAGCAAAGCAAAGACCAGAGCAGATTAGCTAAAGGAACTTTTTTTTTTTTTGCAAGTATATGTGAGGCTATACCTAAGTAAACTCTCAGAAATAAGATCAGTGGAATAGAAATGAGACTTCAAATAAAGTCATATGTTTATGATCAACTAATTTTTGACAGGGCTGACAATGCCACTCCATAGAGAACAGTCTCTTCAGCAAATGGTGCTAGCATATCTAAATGTTCACATGCCAAAGGATGCAATTAGATTTTATCTCAATATATGAAAGCTAACTCCAAATGAATCAAGAACCTAATTTTTAAAACTAAAATTATAAAATTCTTAGAAGAAAACAAAGTAAATCTTGGATTTAACTTTGACTTGATCAAAATTAAAATGTTCATACTACAAAGAACAGCATCAAAAAGAGTGAAAAGACAACCCACAGAATGGGAGAAAATATTTGTAAATCACGTATTTGACAAGGGACTTATATCTAGAATATATAAAGAAATCCCACAACTAAATAAAAAATTTTTAAAAAATATATGAATAGACATTTCTACAAGGAATATATACAAATGGCCAGTAAGCACAGAAAAGGTTTCTGGTATCATTTAGTCATCAGAAAATGCAAATAAAAACTACAATGAGATACCACTTCACACCCACGAAAATGGCTAGCATAAAAAATTTCAGATAACAAATATCAATGAGGAAGTTGAGAAACTGGAACCTTCATACACAGCTTGTGGCCACGTAAAATGGTCCAGCTGCTTTAGGAAACAATTGCCAGCTCCGCCCAAAGTTACCATATGATCTGGCAATTCCACTTCTAGGTATATACCAAAGAGACATGAAAATATCTGTCTTCACAAAAACACAAATTTGTGTATTGTACACAAATGTGTACAGCAACACTATTCTTGAAAATAACCAAAAGGTGGAAACAAACCAAATGTCCATCAATTGAAGAATGGATAAACCAAATGTGGTATATTCATACAATATAACATTATTCAGTCATAAAAAGAAAAGACACATACTACAATTCAGATGTACCATGAAAGCATTATGCTAAGTGAAAGAAGTCAGTCACAAAACACCATCGATGATATGAGTTGGTTCACATGAAAGTCCAGACTAGGCTAATTCATAGAGATAGAAAGTATATTAGTGGGTTTTTTAAGGCTGTGAGGAAGATGGCGGATAGGGAGTGATAGCTGAAGCGCAGGGTTTCTTTTGGGATGATAAAAATGTTCTCAAATTGACTGTGGTGATGGTTACTTTCATCTGTGAATATATTAAAAACCGCTGTACACTTTAATTAGGTGAATTTTAGGGGCACCTGGGTGGTTCAGTCGGTTAAGCATCTGACTTCGGCTCAGGTCATGATCTCGCAGTCTGTGAGTTCGAGCCTCGCGTCGGGCTCTGTGCTGACAGCTCGGAGCCTGGAGCCTGTTTCAGATTCTGTGTCTCCCTCTCTCTCTGACCCCTCCCCCATTCATGTTCTCTGTCTCAAAAGTAAACGTTAAAAAAATTTTTTTAATTAGGTGAATTTTAAGGTATGTGGTATATCTCAATAAAAGTGTTTTTAAAAGAAAAAAAGGATAGGGCAATACTTTGGTGGCTAACTTTTGAAAGTAGAGACTTGAATTATAAATGTTTAAGTATAACAATTAAGTTTGGTGGGTATCAATATTCGTATTTTAGGAGTGCCTGGGTGGCTTAGTCAGTTGAGCATCCAACTTCAGCTCAAGTCATGATCTCATGTTCATAGGTTTGAGCCCTGTGTCAGGCTCTGTGCTGACAGCTCAGAGCCTGGAGCCTGCTTTGGATTCTGTGTCTTCCTCTCTCTCTCTCTGCCCCTCCCCTGCTCACACGCTGGCTCTCTCGGTCTCTCAAAAAAATAAAATAAAATGTTAACAAAATTTTAAATAAAATATATTCATATCTTATTTTTTCAGATAGGAGGTGGGCACACCTTTGTTCTATTCTTCCCATCCTTTTTTGTATGACTGAAATATATATGATTCTGGGTAGAATAGAGTATGTTTACTTTGTCTTTTCCACTGAATCATGCTTTAAACCACTACAAAATGTATAAGGCAGCTTTTGAGAACTCTAAAAGGTGAATAAAACAATCAAAATCCTATCCAGTTATTTTGTGGATATCTACAAATTGATAATAAAGTTCATATGGAGAGGTGAAAGACCCAGATAGCCAACACAATACTGAAGAACAACAAAATTGGAGGATGATGCCACCTGTCTTAGAAGTTTTAATAAAGCTACAGTAATCAAAACAATGGGGTACTGGCAAAGGAATAAACAAATGGATGGATGGAACAGACTAGAGACCCCAGAAATAGGCCCCCATAAACAGTCAACAGCTACTTGACAAAGGAGCAAAGGCAATACAGTGGCTCTAAGACAGTCTTTTCAACAAATGGTGCTGGAACAACTGGACATCCACATGCAAAAAAAATTAGTCTAGGCACAGATCTTACACCCTTCACAAAAATTAACTGAAAATGGATTATGGACTTCAATATAAGACACAAAGCTATAAAACTCCTTGAAGACAACAGGGAATAACTTACATAACTGGGGGTATAACAACAACTTTTAGGTACACCAAAGGCATGATCCATAAAAGACATCACTGACAAGCTAGATTTCATTAAAATTAAAAACTGTTATTCTAAGAAAGTCAGTGAGAAGAGATAATGAGAAGACAAGCCACAGATTGGGAAAAAATATTTACAAAACACTAATCTGATAAAGGTTTGCTATTCAAAAAACTTAAAACTAAGAAAACAAGGAACGTAATTTAAAAATGGGTCAAAGACCTTAACAGATATCTTATCAAAGAAGATATTCAGAGGGCAAATAGGCCTATGAAAAGATTTTCCACATAATATGTGATTAGGAAAATGCAAATTAAAGCAAGAAACCACTACTTACGTATTAGAATGGCAAAAATCCACATACTGACCACACCAAATGCTGGTGAGAATATGGAGCATCAAGAACTCTCAAGCACTGTTGGTAGGAATGTAAAATGATGCAGCTACTTTGGAGGACAGTTTGGTGGTTTCTTACAAAACTAAACATATGCTTTCCACACAATCTAGCAATCGTGCTCCTTGGCATTTACCCAAACAAGTTAAAATTTGTGTCCACACAAAAACCCAGACAGGGATGGTTATAGCACCTTTATTCTGAATACCTGGAAGTAACCAAAATATTCTTCAGTAGGTGAATGGGTAAATAATCTGTGGTACATCCCGTAAATGGAATATTATTTAGCACTGAAAAGAAAATGAACTATCAAACCATATAAAGACACAAAGGAATCCTGAATGCAAATTACTAAGTGAAAGAAACCAGTCTTAAAAGCTACACACTGTATGACTCCAGAATTACATGACATTCTGAAAAATACAAGACTATGGAAACAGTAAAAAATGTCAGTTGTTGTCAGGGGATGAGTAGAGAATGAATAAATGAGGCACAGTGGATTTTTAAGACAATGAAAATACTCTGTATGATAACATAATGATGGATACATGTCCTATAAATCTGTCCAAACGTGTATAATGTACAACACCAGGAGTGAACCCTAAGATAAACTATGGACTTTGGGAAATTTTGATGTGTCTATGTGTATTTATCAGTTTTAATAAATGTACCATTCTAGTGAGTGATGTTAATAATGGGGAAGCCCATGCGTGTGTGTGTGTGTGGCAAGAAGCATATGGGAAATCTCTGTACCCTTCTATCAACTTTGTGGTGAATCTAAAACTGCTCTAAAAAAGTCTTTTTATAAAAGTAAATAATAGCAGGCAGATCGAAACAGGACACCAAAATTTGAAGTATGAATAAACTGATACTGAGTTTACCAATTTTCCCTCCAGGATCCCCCAGCCTGAATTTAAAAGCACCCAAACCCCAAAAGTGAGCATGGGCACAGAAGAAACAGCTCCTGAAGCCCTCTAGCTCTGCCTAGAGGAAGGGGAAAGAGAGCATGGAGGAACTCTTCCCCCCCTCCCCCATCTTCCTACCCTCTGGTCCCTAGGCAATCCTATAAGAGTAGCAGCACTGACAGTGGCAGAAGCAGAAGCATACCAGTGCCTAAAACTCTGAGGCAAGGGAATGTTCCAATCTGATCAGAGGGGCTGTGGCTCCCCAGGGGATGGAGTAAATCTCCTTCTATATGGTAGACCATGGCACATAAAGCCCCAGCTTTCTGTCTAGATATTGCAAAGGACTAGGCCAGGTTAGAAAATACAAGAGAGATCATGGAACAGAAGAGAGCACGTTAATGATGGCATAAAATCACCATGTTGATTCATGGACCCAATCCTGATCAGTAGATGTGTGGATCCCATCCTTAAAAGCACTCCAAGTCTTGGGGCACCTGGGTGGCTCAGTCAGTTGGGTGTCCAGCTTCAGCTCAGGTCATGATCTTATAGTTTGTGAGTCCAAGCCTCATGTCGGGCTCTGTGCTGACAGCTCAGAGCCTGGAGCCTGCTTTGGATTCTGTGTCTCCCTCTCTTACTCTACCCCTCCCCCACTCATGCTCTGTCTCTGTCTCTCAAAACTAAACAAATACTTAAAAAAAACAAAACAAAACAAAACAAAAAAAACCACTCCAAGTCTTTAAGAAGTGACCTAAGTGATAGCCCACCACATTGCTCCAATACTGGCTACTAGGTGGTATCCACATGGGACAGATCAGACTAACATGGCAAAGGATTTAAAAACAGAATTACCATTAAAAGTACAAAGAATATTTGTCTGAAATCAACTAGGTCAACTGCATGCTGACACAAAAACAAACATTTTTTTTTTTAACGTTTGTTTATTTTTGAGAGAGCGAGAGAGCACGAGCACGGATGGAGCAGAGAGAGAGGGAGACAAAGAATCCAAAAGAGGCTCCATGCTCTGAGCTGTCAGCACAGAGCCCGACTGGGGGTGCTGGGGGCTCAAACTCACCAACTGTGAGATCATGACCCTGAGCTGAAGTGCGACACTTAACCGACTGAGCCACCCAGGTGCCCCAAAAACAAATGTTTTTTATGTGATTTAAATAAGAAGCAGAGTCTCAACACATATCAAAATGTCCTGGATACAATCCAAATTTACTTGGTATATGAAGAACCAGGAGAATCTCAACTTACATGGGAAAAAGACAATCAACATATGCCATCATTGGGATGCCAAATATGTTGTAAATATATGGCAAAGACTATAAGGCAGCAATTATAAAAATATTTCCAAAAGGACAAAAACTCAAAATGGATGAAAAGATATACAGTCTCATAACAAAATGTATACATGAGAACCAAATGGAACTGAAAAATTGAAAAAAAGGAGTAAATTTTCTTAAGTCACTAGATGGCTTTAATAGCAGAATGATAACCAAGTAAAGAATCATTGAGCTTGATGACTGGACAACAGAAATTATCCAATCTGGACAGTGGACAGAAGATTGAAAATTAACACAGCTTCAGGGATTGAAAAACAATACCAACAGGATTAACACCCAGCAACCCCCAAAAAGAAACCCAAAGAAATTTCCACTCAGAAAAATCAAAATTAACTGATAAAAAATAAACACAAAGAAAAAACAGTGAACGCTAAGAAAAATTATGTATTATCTATGGGGAGCAACAAATTGAATGACTACAGAAATAATGGACGAAATAAAGAAGAATTGAATGGCTACAGAAATAATGGAGGACAGAAAGAAGTAGAACATTATTAAAGTTAACAAAAATAACTGCCAACCAATATTTTGATATCTTTGACATACATTTTGACAGCATACCACCTATTAAGATTATTCAATAAAGCTACACTCATCAAGACAGTATGATTGATACTGGTAAAAGGACAGACATAGCTCAATGAAATAGAAGCTAATTGATTTTTAATAGTCACAAAGGAAATTCAATTAAGAAAGGATAGTCTTCTCAAATTGTCCCAACATGACTGGTTGATAATCCATATGCAAAAAAACAAACTTTGAACTAAATATTACCCCTTATAGAAAAATTAAAATCAAAATGGATCATAGATATAAGTATAGAACACACAACTGTAAAACTTTTAGGAAATATGGGGAAAATCTTGACCTGAGTTAGGAAAAGAGATTATAGACATGACACCAAAAGCACAATCAAAAAAAGAAACAAATTTCACTTCAAAATTTAAAACTCTTGCTATTAAAATGACCATTAAGGAAATAAAAGATACACACCAATGAAAAATTTCTGTAAATTACATATTCAATGAAAGCTCTGTACCTTGACACATAAAAACTCAGAGATCAACAGTAAAAAAATAAAAAATAAAAAATAATAATTTAAAAATGGAAAGGGGTGACTGGCTGGCTCAGTCAGTGGAGCATGTGACTCTTGACCTTGGGGTTGTGAGTTTGAGCCCCATGTTGGGAGTAGAGATTACTTAAAAAATAAAATGTTTAAAAAAAAAAGTAAATAAAAATGGACAAAAGATTTCATGAAAGATTATATATGAAGGCCAGCAGCCCATGAAAAAATACTAAACATCACTAACCATTCTGGGAAATGAAATTAAAACCAGGATGCATGACAAAATACCACTATATACTAATTAGAATGGTTAAATGAACAATACTGACTATAACAGTTGCTGACAAGAATACAGAGCAGCTGGAACCCCCGTCTGTTACCTGAGGAAATTAAAAATGATGCTTTGGAAAACAGTTCAGTAGTTTCTTACAAGGTTAAATATACATCTACATACGACTCAGCAGTTCACTCCTACTTATTTACCACAGAAAAATGAAAACTTATGTTCACACTAAAAGCTGCACATGAATGTTTATAACAACTTTGCTCATGATCACCAAAAAATTAAAATAAACACGTATTTTCAATGGTCAAGTGGATATATAGTGTGTCAAGCCCATACAATGCCATACTATTCAGCAAGGAAAAGGAATAAACTATGGATACACACAGCAGTATGGATGAACCCTAAAGGCATTATGCCGAATGAAAGAACCCAGTTTCAAAATTTGCGTATTATAGGATTCTGTATATATAACATTCTAGAAAAAGAACTTCATATAGAGAACAGATCAGTGGTTGCCAGGGACAAGGCGTGAAAGGTGTGTTTGACTACAATGGCACAGCATGAGAGTGTCTTGGAGACGACAGAAGTTTTCTGTACCACGAATGCAGTGAGATTTACATACGTCTACACATGTACTAGAACTGTATATAGAACTGTATACAGAACCCAAAAAAGTCAGTTTCACTGAATGTTCACTTAAAAAATAAAATTTACACATATTCAGACAGGTCTCCAAGGGGCTAAAAGCCTAATGGAGTGAGGAAGACAACAGATTTCACCTCCAGACACAGTCTGATGCCAACTCCTCAACCCTTTGGGTTAGAAGCAGGTCTCATTCAGCTTTGAATTTTCTCAGGCTCTGGCATTATTCTCAGCAAATATTAATGGTTAACTAAATAGCTGACAAATGCCACATGTCGCAGCCAGGCAAATGGCTCATTGGCACAGAATCTACCACATTTAACCCACTGGTGTCTTCTCACTAGTGGAGATTTAATGTTAAGAGTAAGAAAAGTAGGATCCATATCTCCCTTCTTGGAATCAAAGATCACTGTGAATGTGAGCAAGAGTATCCCATGTTCACTTAGGGATGAGAGAGGAGTAGATTAAGAGATAGCACCTGTGAATCCACAAAAACTGTATACAGGATGAAATCAATGAGGAATGAAGATAGGGATGTTGAGGCATCTGACTCTGAGTCCACTTTTATGGACACCTTGGCCAGGATCTCCCACAAATTCCAGTGAGGGGAAAAAAGTGGCCCACTGGCCCTTGTAGCATAATCCTACCTCTGAGCACAATCCATTCTTTCAAAAGCAAGAATGTCTCCCAAGTCCAAGAATATACTTCAACGATCATGTTCTCATTTTATAACTAAAGACACTCCTTTCCCTTCTAATAAGAATCTGCTAGAATAATTTAGCTTGCTGAGTTCTTTAGTTTTGTGGTCATAAACACAGTGGAACAAAAAACACCAAGTTTTGTACTGTGGGAAAACAAAACTTTGACCTTATTTTGTAAACATGTGTGGTGAGACCTGGCTCATAAAAAAAGAAAATGAATAAGAAACACCCTGCCTTCAAGGGCTTAGCAAAGGAAAAATAACTGTGGTCAGTCTTGAGTGTTTAAGTGCCCTGAGAGAGAATTACTGCAGGGGAGGTAACAACTGGAGGAGGTGGGTGAGTTAAGGTGGGATCACAAAAAGCTTTATTGCAGATAATCTCTTCTGGCCTTTCTTTTGTTCTAACAATGGCCACTTGCAGAGTATTCTCAAATCCTTCAGGCACAGAGCAAATAAGGACTTTTAGTGTCTAGTCAAACTATATTTCTGTCTTTCAGAAGACAGTTAAATAATACTGCCTATGGCTCTTCAATCACTTTTTCCAGAGGAAGTACACAACTCCTTTCCTTTCCAGTGAGACCTCTTAGAACAAAGATGGATGTTTGGGATCAGGGTTAAGTGATCTCAGGCTAAATACTTCCAATACTGTTCTAGGACACTGTGTGAATCAAAAAAAAACCAAAAACAAAAATAAAAAACAACACAAAAAAACTACCACCTGCCGTCTGAATTATATTGCTAACCTCTATTTTCTTCTCTCTCTTCTCACATTCAGTCACGTTATTTCCCTTACAAATGTATCAAGAAGCTATTTATATCAAAGCCTAAGACAGAAAGGTCATTCTAACTTTTAGAGTTTTCATTAAGTTTTTCATTATAGAATAAGAAAACCGCATGCTAGGCTATATGCTACCTTCTAATCCCAAGGAAAAGCATTCCGTAATTTCATTTTAGTATCAACTGCTGGAAAAGAAACTTTGGAGACTCTCCCAAAGCTGAGTTATTTTGGAATGTGAACCATTGATTTTCTGTTTCTCTCCAAATATATATGTTTGTATTTATCAATTTGGTAACATTTTTTCATCACTATTCCCATCTCAAAGTTAATCACTCAAATGTTCTTCTTCATCACTTGCATCTTTATATAATATTTAAAATCACAAGCACATTTTGTTGCATTCCCACTAAGGTCAGGCATTTCCTCATATCCATTTTATCAATAGAAAACAAAGACTCAGAGAGATGAAGTCACTTACGCTAGTAATATAGTAGAGATCTGGTAAGAATTCAGCTTTATCTGACTCAAAGACACTTATTCAACTTAATATTTGAATAGGACTTTTCTTACTATCTCACAATTTTGCTAAAGATCCCACATTGAAGGTAACAGTCAATTAAGTGTATTTTAAGGAAGAACTGATAAACACATTTCTACAAGACTAACAACATTCTGCAGAGACCATCACCCCATCAACCACCTACAACTGATAGTGAGAAGGCCAATTGGAAAAGAGAATTACTATGTGGGTACCACCAGAGGCAAGACAAATATAGAGCAAGGAAGAGGGACACAGGTCATCTCTGCCAGAATTTGCTTTGCCCATGTCAGGGAATACTCATCTCACAAAGAACCAGCCACAAAGGACTTTGTTCAGCCAGTATCAGCCAAGACAGAATCTTAACGGAAGGACTAGAGAAAAAAATAAAACATTTTGTTGCTTATCAAATCTCCTCTCCTCTCCAAGTACTAGAATGGGAAGTAGAGAAAAGAGACGAAAATTGAAGACCATGACTATGCCATCTTTCCTCCCTTCCATACTCCTTTTTCTAGGAATGACTATGGCCCAAGATTGGTAGGGAGGACATAAACTAGAAATTAGATATGAGACTCAAGTTTGTATTTAGACTTGGGAAGAATTTAATGCTTCAAACCAAGTGACAGTTGCCAAGAGACCATTCTTACAATTAAAAGAGTCAAAACTATAGCATTTGTCTGAAGTATCCTCAGAGAGGCAAAATATGGTGGAGGGGGGATAGGTTATGTCCAATTTGATTCCCCCAATAAGTACATTTTAAAATATGAAGCAATATTTGACAAACTGATACTGATTAGAGCTAAAGGAAACCATCTAAAGTAGTATTAAGGCACTAAAGAAATAGAATAATGTAATAGAGTTATTGTTTTAAAGATACATGAGGGGAGGAGTTAAGATTTCATAGTAGGAAGGGGCCCCTGGGTTTGTCTCCTCCTCTGATCCCTGAAGCTAGATCAATATCAAATTATTTTGAGCACCTAGGAAATCAATTTGAGGATTAAGAGAACAACCTGCATAATTTGAGGGAAAACACATGATAGGTACACGTGCAGAGAGGGGAACTGGGGGAGAGAAATGCCTCAGTGCTACAGAGGGGTGGGAGCCCTTTTCACAGAGAGGAGAGAGGGGTGGGGTGAGAGTAGTTGGGTTTGGTAAGAAAAGCACTCCCCCCAAAATCACTGACGGGGTAATTATAATGAACTGAATATGGCAAGTTTCTGCAAACAGTGGAGTTGAAATTCTGAGTTTTTGGAAGTGCCATATGCTGTATTAGACCTGGGAGGGTAGCAGTGCTTCTGGGGAGAAGGAAGGGAAGCCTGGGAGCAGACAGTGTGGTATGGGGATCCCTGGCGTGGCTCTATGAGATAACATTCTTTTTCCTGGAGCAGATTTGGAGGAGGGTATATTGCCTCTCCAAGGACAAAAGACCCACCTGGCGCCTTTGAGCGGCCATTCAACAGCAGGGTACAGAGGCACCAGCAAAGGGCAGATAACCTGGTCGCAGCTTTTCACCTGTAAACTCCAGGTACCTGTGCAGCTATGCAGTGGCTTTTCTAGGACAGCATGGTGCCAGGCACAGCACTGCAAGGCTCTCCTCTGGGAAGGGGGAGTGGGTCCATGCTTTGCTGGGTCCTTTATGATTTGTAGTTTTGAATCCGTTATACACCAGGGATAAAACACAGGAGAGCTCTGGCACCAGGCATGTTGCTGGCCCCAGACACAGAAAGCTCAAGGAAGCCTGGAACACAGGAGGGGAGATTGTTCACTTGTCTGTGAGGGCTACCTGAACAGAGGCGGGCACCAACTTCCCTACCCAGGCATTAGAAAGTGGGCCAACACCATCTTCCCCCCGCCCACCAAGTCAGACTTCAACAAGCAACACAGTACCCTCAGTGAAGGCTGGAGCCGCTTACATCAAACCCTGCCCCCCTGCACCCTACAGGGACATCTTTACTAGAGCAGGTCTGATTATGAGTCAGTGCTGCAGACCTCTCCCCAAGACGGCCAGAGCTGCCCCCACCCCCCAAAGTGGCATGCACCCAGTCTACTGATCACAGAGTGCTCCAAAGTGTCAGCCTCAGTTCTGGCAGAAATAGGACCAGATTGTTTTGTTTTTTAGGGGTTTTTTGGTATCAGGCTTACAATTTTTTGGTTTCTTGTTTACTTTTCTCATTTGTTTTGGATGAGGCTTCTTTTTCTTTCCTTTTTTTTTTTTTTTTTTTTTGTCTTCTTTTTTGCTTTTTCTTTGGAATCAGACTTACAGTTTATTGTCTGGGTTTTTGTTGTTGTTGTTGTCATTGTTCCCTTTCTTTTTCTCTCTATTTGGATAAGTTTTTTTTTTTTTTTTTAAATCAGGTGTATTTTAACAAACAAAGCAAAGCACACCTAGTTAAAGATCCAAACATTCTCCACTGCAAGCAAGTAGAAACTCTGCAGAGGACTGACTTGGGAGAAAGAGCAGCCAAACCACAATAGCAGCATACATACACATACACCAGAAACACTTCCTGAAGCACCAGGCCCTGGACAGTGTATAACCCCTTCTTAATATGCCATTATACTCAGGAGTAGGAAACACAAAAAGTTTTCATAACATGTAAAAGACAGAAACCGAGACAAAATGACAAGACCGAGGAATTCTCCCCCATCCCCCTCAAAGAAAGATCAAGAAGAAACCAGAGCCATGGATTTGCTCAAAACAGATATTAATATATCTGAACAATAATTTATAACAACAGTCATAAGAATACTAGCTGGGCTTGAAAAAAGCATAGAAGATACCAGAGAAAGCCTTGCTTCAGAGATCAAAGACCTAAAACCTAGTCAGGCTAAAATTAAAAATGCTATAACTAAAATGCAAAATTGACTGGATGTAATTACAATGAGGATGGAAGAAATCAAAGGATCAAATAGGTGACAGAACGATAAAATTATGGAAAATAATGAAGCTGAAAAATATAGGGAAAGAAAACTGACAGATCACAACTACAGACTGAGGGGAAATAAGCAATTCTATAAAGTGCAATAATACACATATCATAGGAGTCCAAGAAGAGAAGGGGAAAAGGGACAGAAGGTTTATTTGAACAAATTATAGCTGAGAACTTTCCTAATCTGGAGAAGGAAACAAACATTCAAGTCCATGAGGCACACAGAACACCCCCAAAAATCAATAAAAACAGGTCAACATCAAGACATAGCATAGTGAAACTTGCAAAATACAAAGATAAGGAGAATTCTGAAAGCAGATAGGGACAAAGGTCCTAAATCTACAAGGGTAGACACAAAGTTGGAGCAGACCTGTCCACAGAAACATGGCAGGCCAGAAGGGAGTGGCATGATATATTCAACATGCTAAATATGAAAAAAAATATATGCAGCCAAGAATACTTTATCCAGCAAGGCTGTCATTTAGAATAGAAGGAGAGATAAAGAGTTTCTAAAACAAGCAAAAATGAAAGGAGTTGGTGAATACTAACCCAGCTCTGCAAAAATTAGTAAAGGGGATGCTCTGAGCAGGAAAAAGAACAGCAACAAAGACTAGAAAAGAATAGAGACAATCTACAGGAAGAGCAACTTTACAGGTAATACAATGGCACCAAATTCATATCTATTAATAATTACTCTGAATTTAAATGAACTAAATGCTCTAATCAAAAGACATAGGGTATATGAATAAAAAAGAAAAAAAAAAGACCCATCGATACACTGCTTACAAAAGACTCATTTAGACCCAGAAACATCTCCAGATTGAAAGTGAGTGAGTAGAGAACCATTTATCATGCTGACATCAAAAGAAAGCTGGAGTAGCCATACTTATATCAAACTGGATTTTAAATAAAGACTGTAATAAGAGATGAAGGGCAATATATCATAAGAAAGAGGTCTACCCAACAAGAAGATCTAACAATTGTAAATATTTATGCCCCCCAACTTGAACAGCCAAATATATAAATCAATTATTAACAAACACATTGATGATAATACAGTAACAGTGGGGGACTACAACACCCCATTTACAACAATAGATCATCTGAGCAGAAGAACAACAAGGAAACAGTGGCTTTGAAGGACACACTGGACCAGATGGACTTAACAATATATTCAGAAAATTTATCCGAAAGCAGAATATACATTCTTTGAGTGCACATGGAACATTCTCCAGAACACATCACATACTGAGCCAAAAATCAGGCCTCAACCAATACAAAAAGGTGAGATCATACCATGCATATTTTCAGACCACTATGAAACTTGAAGTCAACCACAGAAAAAATTTGGGAAGACCACCAATATATGGAGGTTAAAGAACATCCTATTAAAGAATGAATGGGTTAACCAGGAAATTAAAGAATAAATTTAAAAAAAACACATGGAAGCAAATGAAAATGAAAGCACAACAATCCAAAACCTTTGCAATGCAGCAAAAGTTGTCATTATAGGGAAGTATATGGCAATTCAGGCCTTACTCAAGAAGGATGAAAAGTCTCAAGTACACAACCTAACCTTACACCTAAAGCAGCTGGAAAAAGCCCAAAACTAGCATAAGAGGAAAATAATAAAGATTAAAGCAGAAATCAAGGATATAGAAATAAAAAAAGAACAGATAAATGAAACTAAAAGCTGGTTCTTTGAAAGAATTAACAAAATTAATAACCCCCTAGCCAGACTTACAAAAAGAGAAAGGATCCAAATAAATAAAATCACAAATGAAAGAAGAGGGATCACAACCAACACTGCAGAAATACAATTACAAAGCATATTAGGAGCAATCATATGCCAACAAATTGGACAATCTGGGAGAAATGGATAAATTCCTAGAAACATATAAACTACCAAAACAGAAATAGGAAGAAATAGAAAATTTGAACAGACCTATAACCAATGAAGAAATTGAATCGGTAATCAAAAGTCTCCTAACAAACAAGTATCTAGGGCCAGATGGCTTTCCAGGGGAATTCTACCAAACATTTAAAGAAGAGTTAATACTAATACGTATTCTTCTCAAACTACTACAAAAAATAAAAATGGAAGGAAAACATCTAAACTCATTATATGAAGCCAACATTACCCTGATTCCAAAACCAAAGACTCCACTAAAAAAGAAAACTACAAGCCAATATTCCTGATGAACATGGACACAAAGTTTCTCAACAAAATACTAGCAAAAATACCATCCAACAGTACATTAAAAGAATCACTTACCACAATCAAGTCGTGGTTCAGTATTAGTCAATCAATGTGATACACTCCATTAATAAAAGAAAGAATAAGAACCATATGATTATCTCAATAGATACAGAAAAGGCATTTGACAAAATAAAGCATCCTTTCTTGATAAGAACCCTCAAGAAAGTAGGGACTGAAGGAATATACCTCAACATCATAAAGGCCATATACAAAAGACCCACAGCTAGGGGTGCCTGGGTGGCCACTGGTTAAGTGACCGACTTCGGCTCAGGTCATGATCTCGCGGTTCATGGGTTCGAGCCCCACATAAGGCTCTGTGCTGAACACTTGCCCAGAGCCTGGAGCCTGATTCAGAATCTGTGTCTCCTTCTCTCTGCCCCTCCCCCACTTGTGCTCTGTCTCACTCTGTCTCTCAAAAATAAATGTGGATTAAAAAAAAAAAAGCCCCACCTACAACTAATATCATCTTCAATGGGGAGAAACTGAGAGCTTTTCCCCTAAGGTCAGGAACAGAACAGGGATGTCCACTCTTACCACTGCTGCTCAACACAGTACTATAAGTCCTAGCCTCAGGAACCACATAACAAAAAAAATAAATAAAAGGCATCCAAATTGATAAGGAAGAAGTCAAACTTTCACTATTTACAGACAACATGATACTCTATGTGGAAAACCCAAAAAGACTCCACCAAAAAACTTCTAGAACTGACAGCAATTCAGCAAAGTCACAGGATACAGAATCAATGTACAGATATTGGGGGCATTTCTGTACACCAATAATGAAGCAGCACAAAGAGAAATAAAGGAATCAATCCCATTTATGATTGCACCAAAAACCATAAGATACCTAGGAATAAACCTAACCAAAGAGGTGAAAGATCTGTATGCTGACAACTATAGAAAGCTTATGAAAGAAAATGAAGACGACACAAAGAAATGGAAAAACATCCCATGCTCATGGATTGGAAAAAACAAATTTTTTTAACAATGTTAATACTACCCAAAGCAATCTACATTCAATGCAATCTCTATCAAAACAACACCAGCATTTTTCACAGAGCTAGAACAAACAATCCTAAAATTTGTATGGAACTAAAAAAAGATACCAAATAGCTAAAGTAATTTTGAGAAAGAAAAACAAAGTGGGAGGAATCACAATTCCAGACTTCAAGCTGTATTACAAAGCTGTAATCATCAAGAGAGTATGGTACTGGCACAAAAACAGACACATAGATCAATGGAACAGAAGAGAAGACCCAGAAATGGACCCACAACTATATGGTCAACTAATCTTCAACAAAGCAGGAAAGAATGTCCAATGGGGGGGAAAAGCCCCTTCAACACATAGTGCTAGGAAAACTGGACAGCAACATAGAGAAGGAAACTGGAGCGCTTTCTTACACTATACACAAAAATTAATTCAAAATGGATGAAAGACTTATATGTGAGACAGGAAACCATCAAAATCCTAGAGGCGAACACAGGCAGCAACCTCTTTGATGTTGGCCACAGCAACTTCTTACTAGACATGTCTCTGGAGGCAAGGGAAACAAAAGCAAAAATGAACTATTGAGACCTCATCAAGATACTAAGCTTCTGCAAGGTAAACAATCAACAAAACTAAAAAGAAACCAATGGAATGGGAGAATATGTTTGCAAATCACATATCAGATAAAGGGCTAACATCCAAGATCTATAAAGAACTTATCAAACTCAACACCCAAAAAACAAATATCCCAGTTAAGAAATGGGCCAAAAACATGAAGGGATACTTCTTCAAAGACGACATACAAATGTCTGACAGACACATGAAAAAATGCTCAACATCACTTATCAGGGAAATACAATCAAAACCACAATGAGATACCACCTCACACCTGTCAGAATGACTAAAATTAACAACTCAGAAAACAATAGATGTTGGCGAGGATATGGAGAAAGTGTAACCCTCTTGCACTGTTGGTGGGACTGCAAACTGGTGTAGCCACTCTGGAAAACAATATAGAGGTTCCTCAGAAAGTTAAAGATAAAACTACCCTATGACCCAGAAATTATAGTGTTAGACATTTATCCAATGGATATAAACATACTGATTTGAAGGGGCACATGCATCCCAATGTTTACAGCAGCACTATCAACAAAAGCCAAATTATGGAAAAAGCCCAAATGTCCCTATGTCCATTGACTGATAAATGGATAAAGAAAAAGTGGTGTGTGTGTGTACACACACACACACACACACACACACAGAATATTACTCAGCCATCAAAAAGAATGAAATCTTGCCATTTGCAATGACATAGATGAAACCTGAGTGTATTATGCTAAGTGAAATAAAACAGAGAAAGAAAAATACCATATGATATCACTCATATGTGGAGTTTAAGAAACAAACCAGATGAACATAAGAGAAGAGAAGGAAAAAATAAGATAAAAACAGAGAAAGAGGCAAACCATAAGAGAATCTTAAATATAGAAAACTGAGGGTTACAGGGCGCCTGGGTGGCTCATTTGCTTGGGCGTCCAACTTCGGCTCAGGTCATGATCTTGCAGTCCGTGAGTTCAAGCCCCGCGTCAGGCTCTGTGCTGACAGCTCAGAGCCTGGAGCCTGCTTTGGATTTCTGTGTCTCCCTCTCTCTGACCCTCCCCATTCATGCTCTGTCTCGGTCTCAAAAATAAATAAATGTTAAAAAAAAAAAAAAAGAAAACTGAGGGTTGTTGGAGGGCGAGGGTGGGGGGAGATGGGCTAAATGGGTGATGGGCATTAAGGAGGGCACTTGTTGGGATGAGCACTGGGTGTTACATGTAAGTGATGAATCATTAAATTCTACTCCTGAAACCAATACTAGACTGTATTTTAACTAACTTGTATTTAAATACAATCTTGGGGGGAAAAGATACATGCGAAAAATAGTGCTTACCTATGGACAGTGCCTTGTAATCTCTGAGGAAGGTAAAGAAGAATTACTTTTCATTTTATATCCTCCCACACTTTTTGAATTTTTAAATATGTGTCTATTTACTATATGTTATATTTATAGTTAAAATATCACTTAAATTATTTCATTTATTTCTAGATATAAGGCAGCGTTTAGAAAGTAAAAATTGAATTTCAGCCAAGCCTCCAGTTATTTTAGGTACTTCCGAAGAATCAGAACAAACATAACTGATACTGTTTGCACAAAACAATTGTGTGTATTTTACTATATTCCTTTTATTATATCACTTAGTCGTTAAGGGAAAAAGGAATCATGGTCTATTCATGAAAACCCCCTCTGCCTTGGACGGTTTCTAACTGGTACTGCTAACACTACTACAATTTAGGCAGGGTTCTGAAGCCAAAACTGTGTGCTTTCAGCCTTGTGCTACAGCCCTGACTGGGACAAGGGCTGCAGGAAGTAAATTGATTGGTGTGTGCACAGGAAGATCTCATTTGCTGACAAGAGAGTTCTAGGGTAATGCCAGCACTGTCACTGAAACTTATAACACAGATCCTCAAGCTCCAATTATCACTCATTTTCTCCACCTTCTTATCACTTGTGTTTGACAGCTGTTCGGTGACAATGAAAGAAAGGTTTTTCATCTCTAGGTATTATGCTGGTTGGCCAGATTAACCTCTGGAAAGATTTAATTATCTTTGAGAGGGCAGTCCCTCTGACAACATCCCTTTATCTATCTTGTCCAAATTGGTATTTGCTTCAGTGATTCTCATCCTGAGACTTAGCTCCCCTGTCACCACACACTGTGAGTGAGCTTCATCAAACACCAGAGGCTGAGCCTCTTTTCAGGAAACATTAATTCTGTGGCTGCCTATTTCCAGCTTTATCTTGATACACAGAAATGTGCTTGAGGTTGTCTATCAGGATAAACATTAAAATTAGGTCACAGAAAAAAATAGGTTACAAAACTGTGTGTATGGAATAAGCCCTCCAAAGTGAGCATGTGTGTGTATAGCAAAGAAGTACAGAAAAATGCATCAATACTATCAGTGACTATCTGTGTAGTAGGATTGCTGATTCTCTATTTGCTTCATGCTAATACATTTTCTGATTTCAGTATATACATATATTTCTTCTTTAATCACACAAGACAAAAAAGCTATTTTAAATATTTCAATATTATTTCAGAGTTACGGAATATTTAAAAGATGATTGGGGGTGCCTCCTAACTTGAGAAATAACTCTAAAAACATCCATGTTTTGGAATCGGCAGATATGACACTCTACCTTTTTCTTATTCTGATTCATGTGATTGCTGGAATTGTTCATTTGAAATCAGTCTACCTTTTGGTTTTCTGACTGAATTTCTAGTCAGAAAGGAATGGGAGACTGTGTGGCGTCAATAATTGAATAGCATGCCAACTAGGCCAGAGTTCATTATCACTATACACAAACTGAGTATAAAACAGTGCATAAAACCTTTAAAAGGGCCAGTAGGTAAGGGTTATAATCAAAGCAAACCAAGTTTCCCAGGAGCCCTCAGCTGGAGACAGCAACAAACCCAGGACAGAAAGGAGTGTTTTCTCTAGTACCCACTCCAAATTGCCTATTTGACTACACGCTACAGCCATTCCCTGGTAGTAGAGCATTAGATGAACCCAGAGCTTTCAAAGCAGGCATCTCTTCTCAGCACGTTGCTGGCCGTGAAGCTGCCCAGAAGCAGAGAAATGAGAAAAATGATCGCCGAGGTCTCTATTCAATCTTCAGATGCTGACATTTGGGGAAGTCTGGGATCCTTCTACAGCCAATATACTGAAGATTACTGCACCTCTGTAAGACAGTTTATGTTAGAGTTTGTAGAGATCCAAGCAATTATATCGTGTTTCCTTGCCCAAGTTTACAATCTAGAGTGACTGAGGAGCTAAAAAGATGAGAATCAAAATGTCAGCTTTGTTTTTGATAGAATTATCAGAGAACATGGCGTATGTATGGCAATACTGAGTTTCATGACAATGAATCCCCAGATTCGACAGCTCTGCCCATGCAGACATGGGAAGTACTGAAACTGGAAGCCTGTGTTGGAGGCACCACAATAAATCTATAGCATGGAGGAGCACATCAGACTGCTTGCCCCTACGGGCAGACTGATTCCTGGTATGGAACAAGAGAGGGAGGAATGGCCACTTGAACATACCTAGCTCATTTTCTAAAGTTGCCAAACTGCTAATAGAAGTAATATGTCAGGAGGGCTGGGAGAATGGCCAAGTGTGGAAAGAAAATAAATCCCTCTTGATAGAAGCCACAGCATAGGGGAATACACTGCTCACCTTACCTACACGCTACTCCTCAGTAACATAACTGCCTCTAACACCGACAAAGAGAAGGGCTGTCTAGTGAAGAAACTGGACCTCCATGTTCTTATCCTTACAATGGCATCCTGGTCAAATTAGTTATAACCTAGCAAGGTTCATCCTCTTGTAATCATTAGGGAAGTTTTGCCCACACATTCAGATGGCTTGGGAAACAGTCAACTCAATGGACCTCTGGTTTCTTCCAAGTCTGAAAGTTTCTCATTTCTTTCTAAGGTATAACAACCCACTACATATCCTAAGCTATCTTGCAGTTAAAACAAATATGTTGATAGGATTAAAAATGGGCTAAAACATTTCAGAGAAATTGAGAATCATTAACCCATGAGGAAAAAAAAAAAAAAGCCTCTGAAAAGCCAAATGCTGAATCATTTGTAAAAGCTGAAGAATTAAACATTCAAGTAAGAGCAACATTAAGCCATGATTTATAATTTTCTTCTCTGAAAACACAGTGGACCAGAAGATGGCTCAGTAATTATAACCATATCATGCAATTCACTCATATATCTATTATTCTAGTCATTTATTCACTTTGCAACTTGAGTCATCTGGAACAGAATACAAACAAATCACAAATTAGCTGCCAAATTTGGAGCCCAAGTCTGGATATGTACCAAGTAGAGGTGGTACTGAAGTGTGGATATTACCTACAGCAAAGCTGGAACCTGCCAAATGAATGTATTCAACTATTATGGCCTCGATGCATGTGTCCCCCCACTCCCCACACCAGCCCCCAAAACACATGCTGGAATCTTAACACCCAATGTAATGGTGTTAGTAGATGGGGCCATTGGGAAGTGATTAGGTCATGAGAGTGGAGCCCCCATATGTGGTACTAGTACCTTATAAAAGCTACAGATAGGTCCCTACCCTTTTACCATGTAAGGATACAACAAGATATTTGTGATCCACAAGAGGCCCCTCACCCAACCATGCTGGCACCTGATCTCAGACTTCCAAGCCTCCAGAACTGTGAGAAATAAAATTAGGTTGTTTATAAGTGGTACATTGTTGTAGCAGCCCAAACAGACTAAGACACCCATTAATACAAGATACACCACAATCCTCAATTGAAGAAGAAATTCATTTCTTCTTAATCTGCTTTGTTTGCCCATACCAATATGTCACAGAGGAAACCACAGATAAACTGAAGCACTAACTCACAAACCGGCCAAACTTTGGGAGAAGAAAATGCACAAGGTTTAGCCTTCAATCATTCACATATTCAACAAGAATTTTTTGAGTCCGCTGTGTATATCAGGCACTTATTGTGTTAAGAATTAGAAGTTACAGGGGTGCCTGAGTGGTTCAGTCATTTAAGTGTCCAACTCCATTTCAGCTCAGGTAATGATCTCATTAAATCAAGCCCCACATCAGGCTCCACACTGGGCACGGAGCCTGCTTAAGATTCTCTCTCCCTCTCCCTCTGCCCTTCCCCCACTCACACAAGCACCATGAGCATGCTCTTGCTTTCAAAAACAATTAAAATTAAAAAAAAAGAATTAGAAGTTACATATGATTATTTCAATAGATGCAGAAAAAGCATTTGACAAAGTACAACACCCATTCATGACAAAAACTCTCAACAAATAGGTTTAGAGGGAACATGTCTCCACATAATAAAGGCCATATGTGAACCCACTGCTAACAACATATTCAGTGATGAAAAACTTCTAGTTTTTCCCCTAAGATTAGGAAAAGACAAGGATATCCAATATCACCACTCTTGTGCAACATAGTACTGCAATTCCTAGCCACAACAATCAGATAAGAAATAAAAGACATCCAAATCAGTAATAAGTAAAACTTTCACAATTTTCAGGTGACATGATACTTTATATAAAAAAACCCTAAAGACTCTACCAAAAAAACTACTAGAACTGATAAATTCCATAAAGTCACAGGAAACAAAGTAAATGTGTAGAAATCTGTTGCATTTCTATATACTAATAATGAAGTAGAAGGATAAATTAAGAAAACAATCCCATCTACAATTGCACCAATAATAAAATAGCTAGGAATAGACTTAACCAAGGAGTGAAAGACCTGCACTCTGAAAACTATTAAACAGTGATGAAAGAAACTGAAGATGACACAAACAAATGGAAAGATATTCCATGCTCATGGATTGGAAGAAAATATTGTTAAATATTAACAAATTTTTAAATCTAAATAAAATTTAAATATTAAATCTACAGATTTAATGCAATCCCTATCAATATACCAACAGCATTTTTCACAGAATCACCCTAGAATTTGTATAGAACCAAAAAAAACCCCAAATAGCCAAAGTAATCTGGAAAAAGAACAAAACTGCAGTTATCACAATCCCAGATATCGAGATATTCTACAAAGCTATAATAATCAAAACAGTATGGTAATGGCACAAAAAAATAGACATGCATATCAACAGAACAAAACAGAGAGCCCATAAATAAACCCATGATTATTTAGTCAGTTAATTTAGAACAAAAAAAGACAAAATACGCAATGGGCAAAGAACAGTCTCTTCAACAAATAGTGCTGGGAAAACTGGACAGCTACATGCAAAAGAATAAAACTGGACTACTTTCTTACAGCATACACAAAAATGAACTCAAAATGGGTTCAGGACCTGAAACCTGAAACCACAAACATCTCAGAAGAGAGCATAGGCAGTGATTTCTTTGACATCAGCTATAACAACATTTTTCTAGTTATGTCTCCTGAGGTAAGGGAAATAAGAGCGAAAATGAACTATTGGGACTTCATCAAGATAAAAAGCTTCTGCACGTCAAAGGAAACAATCAACAAAACTAAAAGACAATTTACTAAATGGGAGAAGATATTTGCAAATGACATACCTGATAAAGGGTTAATATCCAAGATATATAAAGCACTTACACAATTCAACACCAAAAAACCCCAAATAATCCAATGAACAAAGGGGCAGCAGACATGAATAGACATTTCTCCAAAGAAAACATACAGATTGCCAACAGACACATGAAAAGATGCTCAACATCACTCACCATCAGGGAAATGAAAATCAAAACCACAATCATGTATCACCTCACACCTGTCAAAATGATAAAGCAAAAACACAAGAAACAAGTGCTGGAGAGGATATGGAGAAAAAGGAACCCTCGGGCACTGCTGGTAGGAATGCAAACTGTTAAAGCCACTGTGGAAAACAGTATGGAGGTTCCTCAAAAAATTAAAAATAAAATTACCAGATGATGCAGTAATTCCACTACTGAGTATTTACCCAAAGAAAAAGAAAACACTAATTCAGAATGATACATGCATCCATAAAAAAAAAGATACATGCACCACTATGTTTATTGCAGCATTGAGTACAAAAGCCAAAAAATGAAAGCAACCCAATGTCCATTGATAGATGAATGGATAAAGAATATTTGAGATACACACACACACCACAGACACACACACACACACACACACACACACACTGAAATACTACTCAACCATAACAAATAATGAAATCTTGCCAATTGCAACAATATGGATGGATCTCCCAGGCATAATGCTAAGTGAAATAAGTCAGCAAAAGACATACCATATAGTATCTGTATGGAATTTAAGAAACACAACAAATGATCAAAGAAACAAACAAAAATCAAACTCTTAACTATAAAGAACAAACTGATGGTTATCAGAAAGATGGGTGGGGGAATGGATGAAATAGGTGATGAGGATTAAGAGTACACTTATCCTGAGGAGCACCAATATACAGAATTGCTGAATAATACCGTACACCTGAAACTAATATTAACACTGTATGTTCATTACACTGGAATTAAATAAATTTTTGAAAAGATTTAGGGTTTATGGTTGCGTACCCGGGTGGCTCAGTTAAGCGTCTGAATCTTGGTTTTGGCTCAGGTGATAATCTCATGGTTTTGTGAGATGGAGCCCCACACTGGGCTCTGCACTGGCAACACAGAGCCTGCTTGGGATTCTCTCCCTCTCTCCCTCTATGTCCTTCCCTACTCATGCTGTTTCTGTCTCAATAAACAAAGTTAAAAAAAAAAAAGAATTAGGGGTTATGGTAATAACTAAGACTGAGTTATTTTGGATTTTATTTTGGATTTTCTCCCAAATTAGGCCATTTCAAAACTGACTGAAACAAAATGAAGTATTTTAAGCAGGACCGTGGTTAATAAGGCATGATGAAGTATTCTAAACATAATAATCTGGTCTACTGATGATTCATGACAAGGTTTCCCAGGTCCACAATAAAAATAATAATAATAATGATCAAAGTGTATGTGCAAATTTATACATGTGCATGTGCTGGGTAAGATGGCCTTTAAGAATTATTCTTTATTCTAAGCTTAGTACTTCCAACTTCTTTAGTATGAAAAAAGTTTTTATAATGTGTGGTATTAGTAAATGGTTGATTTTCTTTTGATATCCTTATTTTGCCAACTAAAAAGCTAGCAACCTTATGTGAGTCCCCAAATTATTTTGGAAATTTTACTTATTTTTGATTACCAAAGGTTTGAGTTATGCTAGAAGGACCGAGGAAAATGTACAGGCTGAGTCAGCAGATGTAATACACCTTGGAAGAAAGGGGAGCTGTTAAAGCTCAGATTAATAGATGTTGACATAATAGGAAAAACAGGTTGACACAAAGTAAGTGCAATATCATTGAGTCAGCTTTCCCTACTTTGTTGGTTGATTCTCAAGCCTGGGTTAAGACCTAATTATGTCACAGGATCTTTGGAATGTAGGGTTGTTTTCTTTTTTTTTTTTTTTTTTTTTCCAGAATGCACTGATCAATAGCAGTCAGCTCTTTCTATCTGGTCTTCACATACGTTTGGGATATGAGTAAGGAAGAAAGAAGCTGGCAAAATTTAGTAAGAAATACAAAAACCTTGCTCTGAACAGAATAAACCCTCCTTTTTTCAACTCCTGAATGAGACAAAATAAAATTACAGGAAACAAGACACAGACTGTGAACAGCCTAAGTCTAGAATTCCTGTTTTGAAGGTAACAGAGGGTCCATATGACTTTGGGGTGATCTCATCCAAGGTGCCCTGCAGAGGTAAGCACTTTGGACTATGAGTAGTCCTAGCCCTGATAATGTTCTCCACTGAATCTGAGAAGAGAGGGGTAATGGAGGAAAGAGAAGACCAGCAGTGAGTTTGAGGCAGCTGAATCAACCAAAAGTAATACAATAGTGGATGAATCACAAATGTCTTACACCAAAGACCTTATATGTGTAATACCCTTCTCCCTAAGCCCTCATTTTATGACTCTATGTTCAAGTTCATAAATAATTTGTTTTTCAGGTGTAGTTGTGTCATTTTATTTAGTCCCTTTCCTTTCTTCCCTTCTTACAAGTACATTAGTTGCCATGGGAACTATGATGCTAATTCTAGTGGTGGAGTCCAGAGACATCTATCAACAGAGGAAGAGAGATTTATTCTCATGGTTTGAAATACAGACCCCAGGCTGGAAAACTGCAGAAACTGAATAAACCACATGTAACTTCAACCTCACAACTACATCCTGCTTGGACCAGTTCACCACTGAACCAGGTTAATAAAATTCTAACAGTAAAATCAAACAGGCAGAGATTTCTAATGTTATTCTTCACTGGAGCTTTTTACATAAACTAATCCATCAAGGAAAGTGGTTCCCATAAAAGCATCTGACTGAAGGATTTATGTTTCCTTATCTCTCAAGTGCCAGCCAAAGTCAAGTTCTTACAAACCACAGCCCTCTTTTGTATGGGTACCAATGTTATACTTTTCCTTCTGCTAAATGTTATCTAATTAAAGCCCTTAAGCCTTTCAAACTTTCTCAACAAGAAAGAGGACGTTTCTACAATTAACCTATCAAAAGCAGAGAAGTCTAGCACACTTAAGGCCCAGTCCCTCCAGTGGTAGACCGTTGCCATGCCTCTCCCTCCAACCTTTCCCTTGGCCATGAGCTCAATGACTTCACCATGAGCACCAGCACACCACCACTAGCCCAACCCAGACATTTAATTCCTGGCTCTCTCATCCAAGATCACTAAATATTTCCTCAATACAACATGAAAACAGAATTCATGTTGAGAAGTTCCTTTATAACCCAAAGTATTCCAAAAGTCATAAAACTCGTGGTCAAATCCATTCAGTTCTTTTCTCTGTTGAGGTTTTACATTGAAGATGATAGTGTTTAACTATCTAGGAAATGTCTGTCCTGCTCCTTAAGCAGTACTCTCCATATCCCGTGGATTTAGACTTTGAAGGGGCTAAATATGAACCTCAGGGTTGTAGGATCAGGTTAAAATGTTCCAGAGACTTCTCATCCATAAGTTGGTTGGGAGGCATCAACCCTATTTATGTGTACCCACTAGAAAAAAGTATACTCAACAGCAGTTAAAGCTCATTCAATAAGGGGACTACACCAAGATGTGATAAGATTTAACAAGAAGGGGTAGTACATAAAACAAGCAACACTGAGGAGTCCTTTAGATCTGAAGGTGCCACTGGACTATAGCAAGAAGTTGTAGAAAGCCGTTTGAGAGGAGGTATGGCATTTCACAGACTGCAGTCCAGCCAAAACGGGAGCAGGGAATAAACACTGTAACTTCTCCCTCACCCTCTGCCTTCTGATTGCCTCTCTGTGCCTCCCTCTGGCTGAATCTAACCAGAAAAGACATGGGAGCCCAGGGATCCATGGAGATCAGCCTTCTCAAACAAAAATCAGCATGATGAAGGGTGAAGCAAAGTCTATATGGGCAAACAGAATATGCAGCCAATAAATAGGCTTCTTGTTTATAGACTTCTAAAGGAGTCAGGGCCTACCAAGAGATAGGAGCCTCACATGTGCCAATACAAATCTCAGGAGTTTGCAGCATCTACCTTGCTATTGAAAGAGGAATGACACACAAACTGGAAAACATTAATAGGCATACAATGTACTTACCACCAAGACAGGTCCTGGGAAAATAAAAGTCACACTACATCTTGAAAGTGTGACTTCTCCCAAATTTTGATTTGCATAGACTAAGAACTCAGACTCTCAGAAATCATCATCACCATAACTTTAATAGCCAACATTCATTGGACACACATGTGCCAAACACCATTCAAAACACTACCCAAATTAACTTGCTTAAATTTTGCAACAACTCTGCAAGACAGGTAGTATTGTCCCCATTTTCTAGATGGTGAAAATTGAATGACTAACAAATAGAGAAGTTACACACCAAGTCAGTGGTGATACCAGGATCTGAACCCAAAATGTGTAACCGCAGAGCGTGCACTTTTTTTTTTTGGAGTGGGGGGGAGGGAGACAAAGGGAGGGAGGGAGAGGGAGGGACGGAGGGAGGGAGGGAGGGAGGGGGAGGGGGAGGGAGAGAGAGAATCTCAAGCAGGCTCAATGCCCAGCACAGAGCCTGACACAGGGCTCAATCTCATGACCCGGACACTTAGCTGACGGAACCACCCAAGTGCCCCGAGCCTGCACTTTTAAACCCTACACTTAATGGTCTCTCATGACCCTATTTTTAATACAGTTATGCTACTTATTATTTCCATGTTACTGGCATCTAAAATCCTATCTGAACAAGGGTCAAAGTACTTACACAACATTACAGAATTTCACAGCAGAAATGGTCAGTAGCAACTCACCCTTATTAGGGAAATACGCACAGATGGATATATGGTGTAACGCACCTGAGGCAAGAATGCTTTGTGGTGTCAATGTCAGGAGAAGAACTCATATCCTAATGGCTTGTCCACAGCTCTTTCAATTTCATTATAGGTACTCTGATATGCAAAGGAGTTGTATCAAGCACTATGAGGGATCAAAGAAGAAATCAGGCAAGAACCTACCATCCTAGGAGTAACTGAAGGGAGAGAAGATAGGTGTTGCCATTATAATCTAAATGTTCTCGCTCAAAACTGTGATTGTCCATAAAATGTTATGGAGTTTAGAGAAGCAATGGTTTTCTTTCAGAGGACTGTCTGGTAGGGTTTGGTAAAAGACATGACTCCTGGGTTAGGTTTTTCAGAAAAAGTAATATGAGAAGATTAATTTCTAGCCCATGGAATTTATCCAGGATTGCCAAGGATCCAATTCAGAAGCAAAACTGCCACTCTAGAAACCTGAGAAACTTTGATGTTTGCAGTTTTGTGGGGCATGGAATCTGTAGATGCTAACGCACTAAGAGATTCAAGATTCTTCAGGAATCTGTACATGCTAATGCACTAAGAGATGCAAAACTCTTCAAGAATTCTTTACCATTCAAGATTCTTTACCATCATCACCCATGTGGATGCCATCATTCTGGACTTGAGTAGTGGTAGAAATCAGGGTTTGAAATAACGGGAAGGCTTAGGGGCATCAATGAGAAGAGTAATCGCAGAATGCTAAGAGTACTGTTTTCACTGCTGGACTCAAATTGCAGTTTTTGTGCCCAATAAACTAAGAAAATGTAATACCTTTCCAGATTAAACCAAACTTTCAGAAAGAGCAGAGGTAGCTTTTTCACCTGGAAGAATGTGCTCTAGCCTTTGTGATTGACACAAAGGCCCTAAGAGGAGTGACAGTCCCCCTTTGTTCTTGCTCTACTAGGCAAGGAAGTCAGGTAAAGGGTGTTCAAGCTCTAAGTATTCCTATTTTTTCTTATATTGTCTCCAGACAAGGTAAGCACACTCACCACTCCTGCCACCTTCTTTCCCTACCTCAATGTCCTCCTCTGAAATTCAAATGAGTTACCTGGAAGGTAAATGAGTCCTCCATGAATCCTTCTAAGATTCAGTTTCCAGATCTACATATATTTTCAGTATAGCCCATGATGGTGGCTCATAGCCAGTGCAGAGTAAAGGTTTAATTTAATATGGTTTAATTACATTGAGGGAAAGAGAATAGAGGACTAATAAAAGAAGGTTCTCAATTTTTTTTTCTTTGAAACTGCCTGCTGAGTGATTCCCACTTCCCTCTAAAGAAAAAGCACTGTTTCCAGAGGCACTCTGTGTTGAGTGAACTAGTTGTCTGCTCAGGTGTAACAAACCTCATGGTTGCTGTACTTTCCCTGAAGAGCTAGGGCAAACCCTGTTTCTAACTGCTGTGATGAAGATTCCCTCAGACAGAGGAGCTATTCCTGGAGCACACTTATTACTTATTGATCTCACCAAACCTGGTTTGGTCACCCATGACAACCATTCAGGAAGCGCCCTTTGTGCAATGAGTTGTCAGTGATCTGTGCAGGTATCCAACACCAAAATCTGTGTCAGATCCCAATTTCCTCAGACACTTTCAACTGTAACTCCATTGCTTACCTGAGGAGCAATGATTCAAGCATAGTTTTGGGCGGCGTCCATTATGGAAGAAATGCAGACACATTAATGAAAATACTTAATGGTAAAGAAATATTGCTAGCTTTTCAAGATTTTATCTAAGGTCTCTGTAGGTGGACATGAAAGGGATCATTAAAACTTCAAAGATTTAGATTCTCTACTATCTTCTACTATGAGCATGTGATAATTAAATCCAAGAGCAAATCATGTAACCAGTAATAGCAAAGAGCCAACATGGTACCAGATTCAGAGGAAAAAGTGCCCATCTGTAGACAGATGGGGCTCACAGCTAGTCTCTGGAGAATAGATAGAATTCTGTGCTAAAGAGAAGAAGCCGCCACTCAAAGTGAATGGTATGGCCAGAGAATGACAGAATGTGGATGAGAGTATAAAATATGCCATGTGGCTACAGGAGAAGTGGGAAATATGACTGAAAATGCAGCTTAGTGCCAGATTATGGAGAACCTTGAGAATTAGGCTGCAGGATTTGAACATTAATGACACAGCTCTCTAAAAATCAGCTATCAACACTAAAATGGACTGCTCCTAATGCTGTGTCCTTCCATCATTAGTGGTGTATCAGCTAACACTAGCCCTGTTAGTGGTGAGCAATCAGAATTTTTCTGTTCTGTGTTATGGGATACAGGATCAGATTATCCAAGAGAGTATGATGCAGAGGAGCATGGAATGTAGAGTCAAAGACCTGGATGGGAGCCTAGCTCTGCCTCTTACTACTTTTATTTTCTTGTGGTTATGATGGGCTTCATTTTATCATCTGCAAAATGAGAATAGTGCCTACGTCACAGGGTGAGTACAAGTTCAAAGTGCATGCAATGTGGAAATATACTTTGTAAAAGTATAATACGTGTTATAGTTGATATTCATGAATGTTAAACTCCCTTCCAATTTGCAAATTCTTGGTTATATCCTGGAGGTATTATGGTCCAGAGGAGGGTCATGGTGAAAATTATATTGTAACAACAATGGAACACATATAGCAAATTGGTTTGGAAAAGAGAAAGTAAAGGTAGGAAGAATTTCTTAATAGCCTAGGAAGGAGTCACGGGGTCAGGAAAGCCTTAATTAGTGGGAGTAACAGGGAAGGAAGGGAGTAAGGGAGTGACAAGAATTCGTGAAGGAAGAGTTTTGTAAGAAAGATTTACGAATCAAAGGGTGACTCAGATTACAAGCAAAATAGCTTGCTTGAAACATCTTAGTTCCAGCATTTTCAGATTAAGGGACTGTCTAAAACTTTGTTATGCAATACAGCAATCACTGGCCCCATGTGGCTCTTGAGCACTTGAAAAGCAGCTAGTCCAAACTCAGATGTGCTGAAAGTGTAAATCATACACTAAATGTCAAAGATCTAATGTGGAAAAAAATACAAAATATCTCAATTTTAATTTTTTTTTAAATTTTTTTTGAGAGACAGAGCAAGAGAGCAAGCATGGAAGAGCAAGTGGGGAAAAGGCAGACAGAGAATCCTAAGCAGGCTCCACGCTGTCAGCACTGAGTCTGATGCAAGGCTTTAATGCCACAACTGTGAGATCAGTTGTGAGATCATGACCTGAGCCAAAATCAAGAGTAGGATGCTTACCCAACTGAGCCACCAGGCACCCCAAAGTATCTCAATTTTTATTGTGCTTATATGTGCTTACATGTTTAAATGACAATGAGCTAAAAAATTTTTTCATTAATTTCACCTGTTTCACTGTACTTTTTTAATGTGGCTACTAGAAAAAATTAAAATATAGATGTGACTTGTATTATATTCCTATTGAACTGCACTAGCAGTGCACTAATTCTCAACAGCATATAATTCTAGCATAAAATTCTCAACAGAATCATAATGGAGCTTTTCATCAACACATTCCAGAGGTCTCTCCCAGGCTACTTAAATAAGCAGAAGCTATGAGGGACCATCTGTATTTTTGTTTCGTGTTGCTTTTTACTGAAGTTTAACACACACACAGAAAGGTGCATACATCATAAGTATTACAGGTGGATGAATTTTCACCTGTAATTAGTCCTAAAATCAGTAGCCAGATGGACAAAACATTAGCAGCATCACAAAATCCCCTTTTTCATGTCTTTCCCAATCATGACCTTTCCCCTGGGTAACCACTCACCTGTTTTGTTTTTTAAGAAGTTCTCCCAATAATCATAAGCCATAGAGTTTTGCATTAGAACACTCTAAACACGTTTTTTTTTTCCTTTATTTTTGAGATACAGAGCATGAGCAGGGAGAGAGAGGGGACACAGAATCGGAAGCAGGCTCCAGGCTCTGAGCTGTCAGCACAGAGCCCGACGTGGGGCTTGAACTCACAGACTGGAGATCATGACCTGAGCTGAAGTTGGACACTTAACCGACTGAGCCATCCAGGCACCCCTAAGCACACTTTTTAAGCTTTGTTTGTACAATCATCACCTGAAGACCTCATTAAGAAACAGATTCCAGCCCCAGATACTTTGATGAGTTATGTCTGGGAGAAGCATGAGGTCCCCTGGAATCTTTAGTTACTGAGTTCCCCATGTGATGTGATGCAGGTGATCCAAGTGTCATATGTGAGGAAATGCTACTTTCTGGGCAGGAAGTACAGCGTTAACCAAATAGGCAGGCTAGGAACACCCACTGGCAGTGCAACAGCAAAGCAGGAGCAAAGAGGGGAGGGGAAGATGAAGAATTAAAGAATTTGATTTGACATTTCAAAAAAATTATCAAAAAGTCTTATAGAAAATTATAACTGTCGGGCATCTGGGTGGCTCAGTCTGTTGAGCGTCTGACTTCAGCTCAGGTCATGATCTCACTGTTCGTGGGTTCTAGCCCCGCATTGGGCTCTGTGCTGACAGCTCAGAGCCTGGAGCCTGTTTCGGATTCTGTCTCCCTTTCTCTCTCCCCTGCCCTCCCTCACTCGCACTGTCTCAAAACTAAATAAACATTAAAAAAAATTAAAAAAAAAACAAAATTATAAATGTTTATCTTAACTTTCTTCCTTTACATTTTGACTTAGAATTTTATTTTTCTATTGGCATTGAATTACATGACAGAGGAGGGTACTATAATTCTTTTCAGAGCTTTCTGTTTTTAAAGATCTCATTCTGGCCTTAGGTGAGAATTAAAATATTGCCCCAAATTTTTGTTCCATCTTATTCTGTAGGCCATGGGGATCAGAGGATATGCACACATACCAAACTTGGGGTTCATTAATCTTGAAGGCAGAAAGTCTCACCGTTTTGCCTCAATTTACTGGGTTTTTGCAAATCAGATCTCTCTTATAAAAGGGGAAAATAACTACTGTCTTCAGAGGAAGATGGATCTTCTAGTAGAAAAGCATGTCTGGGAGAAGTTCTTCAGCTCATTAAACTCCCAAGTTTAAATCTTTCTTTCAGTGTCTTTAGAGGATTGGCTGGTCAACATCACAACATAAGAATCAACACCTTGGGTAAACAGCTATTGAAGGACGAGATTCTAGTAGTAGTTAAAAGCCTTGCCCACCTTGAACTTCTGGGAGCCCAGGTCCAAGCCCTAATTCACTATCTCTAGTAGTAGTTAAAAGCCTGCCCACCTTGAACTTCTGGGAGCCCAGGTCCAAGCCCTAATTCACTATCTCTGCACCTCAGTAATATGCAGATCACACTAACAGCAGTGATTTTTTAAATTTTAATTTAATTTTATTTTAATTCTTTTTATTTTAATTTTAAAATGGGAATTAAGGAGTGCACTTGTTGTGATGACCCCAGGATGTTGTATGGAAGTGTTGAATCACTAAACTGTACACCTGAAACTAATATTACGCTGTATGGTGACTGGAATTTAAGTAAAAACAAACAAAAGAAAAAGGAGAATTCCTAAATGGTCACAAATCTTATACAACGTGTTTTGTTTCTTCATGCCTAACCATTAAGGAATCATTTGAGCCAATTCAGAATCCCAAGATTTATTCAAATTCCCCCATTAGTTAGTTGAGCAAATTACTAAGAAGCAGACAATGATTAGCAGGAATTGACCACTATCAGAAGTGTCCCTAAGAGCACCCTCCTTTTGACTCCTGGACAATTAACACAGTCTAACTCCTTAGCATCAGGTGACCCCCTTTTTTCATCTTTCTGTTTCCCTCCCTAATTGTCATGATGGCATGGCTCCATACACCATACTGGGGAAGTGCCCTTCTTCTTGTTCATAGAACATATGAGCTGAGGCCAGGAAAACAATCTTGAAATTCAAGGAAACTAACTGGGCCCCAGAGAAATCAAGTCAATGATCCCAGCCTCTAACAGACTCAACCAGCCAGCAGATACAGAGCACAGAGCACCACACTGCACTGTGTGGAGGCATCTCATGGGAAACATCCACCATCAATACCAAGGGTACAGAAGCAACCATCAGACCCTACACTTTTCCTCTGCAAGTAAATGACTGAAGTCTCAGGTCCAGGCACTTGTAAAAGAGAATATATCTAGTTAACAGCAGAGCCAAGACCAATGTCCAAGTTCCAGTTCCTAGCTTTAAACTATTTCCTTCTCAGAGGAACAAAACAGAGGGAATCATATTTCCTGATTTCAAGCTATATTATAAAGTGTAGTAATCAAAACAGTATGGTACTGGCATAAAAACAGACACATAGACCAATGAAACAATCAGGAGCCCAGATATAAACCAATGCATACGTAGTCAACTATTACTTGACAAAGGAACCAAGAATATTCATTGAAGAAAGATAGTCACTTCAATAAATGGTGCTTGGATCATTGGATATTGACATGTAAAAAGATCAAAACTACACACTTATCTTTTACCATTTACCAAAAATGAACTCAAAATGGATTAAAGACTAAAATGTAAGACCAGAAACCATAAAACTCCAAGAAAACATGTGACTGAAGCTCCATGACATGAGTTGTGGCATTGATTTTTTGGCTATGACACCAAAAGCACAAGGAACAAAATTAAAAAAAAAAAAAAAAAAAAAAAGCCCACAAGTGGGACTACAAACTGAAAAACTTCTGCACAGAAAATATCAACAAACTTAAAATATTTGCAAATATTTTCAGAATAGGAAAAAATATTTGCAAACCATCTGTCTGATAAGGGGTTAATATCCAAGATACACTTTCTAAAAGAAAGCAAAACCTCCTACAATAGCCAAAAACCAAAAATCCAATTTAAAAATGGGCAAAGGACCTGAATAGACATTTTTCAAAAAAAAGCAGATAGCCAACAGATACATGAAAAGGTGCTCAGCATCACTAATTATCAGGGAAATGCAAATCAAAACTATAATGAGATCACCTCAAACCTGTTAAAATAGATGTCATCAAAAAGACAAAAGATAATAAAACCTGTTGTGAATGTTAAGGGAAAAGAACACAGTGCACTATTGGTGGGATTATGCATTGGTGTAGCCACTATGGAAAACAGTATGGAGATTCCCCAAATAATTAAAAATAGAACTACCATATAATCCAGCAATTCTACTTTTGGGTATATATCCAAAGGAAACAAAATCACTATGTCAAGGAGATATCTGCACCCCCAAGTTCACAGCACTATTTACAACAGCCAAGACATGAAAACAACTAAGTGTTCAACAACAGATGAATGGACAAATAAGTTGTGGTACACACACAGACACACGGAGTACTACTGAGCCATGAAAAAGGGAAACCCTATCATTATAACACTATGGGTGGACATTGAGAACGTGATACTAATTGAAATAAGTCAGAAAGACAAATACTGTATGATCTCATTGATAAGTTGAATCTTAAAAAAAATACAAGTAAAAAGAAAAAATGCATAAAAAAGATATCAGATTTGTGATTAACAGAGGCAGAGGATGGGGGAGGTGGATGAAGGTAGACAAGAAGTACAAACTTCCAAATGTATAATAATTAAGTACTGGGGATGTGATATACTACATGATGACTACAGTTAACTTTCATATATACCTAATAACAGTGTTAACAGTAAATCCTGAGTGTTCATCACAAGGAAAAATAGTTTTTTTATATCTATATAAGGTTACAGATATTAACTAAACTTATTGTGATAATCATTTTAAAATTTAAGTCACATCATTATGCTATACTCCTTAAACTTATATTTGCTATATGTCAAATATATCTCAAAACTGGAAAAAAGACTCTTTAATTATGGAATTAAAGACTATATGCCTTTAAAAATTAAAGTTATAAATATGTATAAAAATCCTTGAGACCACAAAAATAATCATATCATTTTAGTTTTCCTATGCAATCAGCTTTAACAACTAATTTACCCAATATTTATCAAGTATAAAGCCCTGTGCTAAGAATATGAACATTACTAACCCCATTCTAGAAATTAAGGCACTAAGGGGTTACTTATCCATATTCACACAACTAACAATCAAGTGGGAGGGTCTAAATTCAGGTCACTCTTCTCCATATGCAAAGTAGACTCTCTTAACCACAATGCTACAGCACCTCTTAGAACCACATCACCCTCCATGGATGACTGGAGTGTTAAAGCTAGCTCAGGGTCCTGCCAAAAATAGATCCCTATCCATGTGACCCATCTCTCCTTCCTTCCTTCCCTCCCTCCCTCCCTCCCTCTCTCTCTCTCTCACACACACACACACACCTGCCATCTGCAGGATGCATAGTCAGTTTACCACGGGAAAACAGTGTGCATGGTCAAATCAGTGTCAGCACAGTCCTTGCCTTAAAGGCACTTGATGGCTGGATCTCTCCCATTAGAAAGCGCATTCCTTAAACCTGAAATGTAGCTACCTAGGATGTCTTCAGGAGGAGAAACAGAAGCTGTGAAGCACACTGGAGGATAGGGCAAAAATACCACTTCCCTCACAATTTTGCTACAAACCAGTCCAACTTTAGAAGGCAAGGAAAGAAACACAGTTTCCCCAAGCCCCCAAGCTCTCCTCTATTCAGGACTCTCAGCTTTGCTACCTGCCTCTCAAGTCCTGGGGTCTGACTCCTATTTACCCTTAGCTGATCACCTGGCTGGAGACATTAGGCCACTTGTGACTATAAAATTTTTAAATCACATTATGACACTTAGAATAGAGGGGCATAAATATGTTGGAACATCAGATATAAAACTGTCCTAGGTCACCTCAATGAATGGTCATTCTATCCTACCACCCAGTTGCCTTCCCTGCAAGATACATTTTTAATGGCAAGTGGAAGAAAGTGGCCCATCTGCAGAAGCAGTGCTTTCCCACTGAGGATTCTGTCCACTTTCCTCCCCTGTGGCATCTCCCTAGGTGTCTGCTACCACCAGCACACAGAACTTACAAGGACATTTGGCAAGGCAGGTTGGCTCATTTTCTACCAGATTTGATTCCTTCTACCAAAAATCTAATTTCTAGGAATAAAGGAGTACTAGCTGAGGATAATTTTGATGGGGGTGAATTTCTTAGTAAACTCGATCCAAAAGGCATCTTTTGCAGGACACCTGCAAGCCATAGAATTTGACTGAGATACTTTCATCCTACTCAGGAGAGGAGCAAAAGCAAAGGTTTGCTGCCACCTGCTGGTGAATGTGAGTCCCTGCTAACAAGAGGACAGCAGCAGGGCTTGACATTTGATTGCTTCAGGATGTCTACAGGAACCCAGAGTCAACTTACTCAGAGCAGCGGTGACCCACAGGGCTATCATCTCAAGCACTTATTCAACAACGATTTACTGTGAACATGATGCACCCTAAGCCAGAGGGGAGACAGCAAGATGATGGAGACTCCTGACCTCGATGAGTTTACAGCTATTTCACTAAAAGAAAAAAGGCAAAGATTATCTAAAACATCTTTGTATCTTCAAAAAGATTTTTTTTGAGACGTTGAAATTATTAGGTATTTCCCAAGGACAATGCATATTCTAGTAATTTCTCTGCCAATTTTGGTTACAAAACAATGAATGTGGCACACAGGAAATAATCCTAGAAAAATGTAGAAAAGTATGGTTTATCATTATTCCTACCTCTTGCTTCTACTTTCCTTATGACCTCTACCTTTTATACTATTTCTATCAAATAGGATACATAAACTGGTTGAAAGGCAAAACCCCAGGAAGTAGCAAATGATTCACTTTAACTACTGATGTCAGCTGGGGAAACTGATGGAGTGAAACAAACTCGTGTCAGGCTTTCAGCAGTGGGAAAGATCATTTCAGATGGACTCTGGCTGAAAGGACATTTCCTCCTTTTTCAAAAAAAACAAAGGCCTCTTCCACTTCCACAGCATATATGTTTTATAAGCAGTAGCAGCTATAATAAGCATTTTATATTATCAGAGAGGAGGTACCTTGAAATCCCCAGCATTATGTCCCAATACAGGCAGAAACGCAATCAGTAAAAACTGAATTTAAAGTTGAAGCCTTGTTTGCAAATGGAGAAACTAAGAAATTTCTGGGACTGGTAAGTTGCATTGATCCCAGCAGGTGACCTGCTGAATGTGAACAGTCTCAGACCAGAGGCAAAGCAGGAGAGAATCAGGGCAGGAACAGAATGGCCATGACATGAAAGGAAGGAAAGGCACAGAGAACTAGGAAGGAGACATTTCCTCTGGGCAAGGGTTTTCCCAGAGCTTAATGAGGAAGGATCATATTGCAGTTGTAGCTGTGTGTTATTTTTAAGGTCTCCTCTGGATATATGTAAACCTGTTAAGCAAAATGAGCACTAATCCTTCCAAGGTCTCCTTCAATCTCAATCCATCACCTACTTGGTCTTCATAAAACCCCAAGTTTAAAATAATTATTTTAAATTTAAAAAGATCCCTGAAACAAGTCTATTCCTGTTTGGGTATGTGGTTTCTTACACTTGCCTTTTGTTGGCTATTTCTTTGCCCCAAATGCAATTTCTAGGCCATGAGTCTGATAAACAAACCTTAATGACCCAGTAAGAAACCGGGGAATTCTGACCCAGTGAGCATGATAGTAACTGGTCATCAGAATAACACGAAAAGATTAGACGTGGTGCCTAAAACAACAGCAACTAAAAAACATAGTTTCAGACTCAACATTAATGGCTGGACAATTTGTGCAGACACTGCTTTTTATGCAAAATAAAGGAATGAACCCCTTCTCAGCTCTCAGGAAATAGGATGACAAATTTTTCATTCCCAATTCTATTGATGTACCCACATAATAGTTGTCAAAGAGTCACCTACCATTTTATTACCTTCATCTGCAATTCTGATTTACTTTTATTAAATGTTATATTAGAATATATTCTTCATGGCCCTAGCAATGTGTCCAGTGAAGGCAGTCACTAGAAACCCGGGGTGGAAGGGAAATGCCAGACTCCATCATGGTACAGTAGAGCTGATGTGGCATTGTGAGAACAGGCCATCCTACTTCATATTCATTTAAAATAATGCAGAAAAAGGAAAAGCCCAGTTACCGATTTTGACTGAGCAAGAACTTCCAATTTGATAATATAAGCTCGACAGCGTCCACTAATGAACTGCTCAATCAAACTTGGTTGAGTACTCTTGACCTGTGACAGGACCAAGGAAATCTCAGGGTAGCATTTCTTATTGGACCTGAATAGAATCTAGCTAATCACCTGAATAACTGTCCTGCACATCACAGATGAACCGCTCAAAAACTTCCCATTAGCACCTACACACCAGAGCTGAGTTGCCACATGTCACAATGTGGTTGTTAGAGGTGAAGACAAAGGGAGACTCAATCTCAGATCCAAAATTGTTTCTTTCAGAAAACACAGAGGAAAGATGGGAGCATACACTATATCAATGGAAGAAAAGCTTTATTAACTTTTCTTTCCATCTTATTAATTAGCACAGCCACTAAATCATCCTCTCCTGACAGGCTTCCTACTGTGACACCATATTGATTGTAAGGAGGATGTGACCCTGTTAGGTCCCCTGAGGTTTCTTCTACTTGAATCCATTTTTTTAAAAAATTCTTTCCAATGTCCTGTTCTTTCTCATCTTCCACTTATTGCATCTTATTTATAGAAAAATTTATAGAATGGGGTAATCTGATCACATGAGGGATTAGAGAAAGGACCTGTACTGATTTCCTTTGAGAGCCATACAATTCAAAGGCCTGAAAGGTCAGCATGAGTTGATCCTTCTCCCAGTGAGCATATGTTTAATAGAAGGAAAAGAATATGCATATGTCTATTACAGGAACCTAAAAGTGGAATATAATCAAGATATTTAAAGGGGCATTAGAAAGCAAGCAAGAACTTTTCTGCTATGTTTAACAGTTGGTTATAGTAAATGTATTATACAATGAGATGACATTTCAAAGTTCACAATGACATTGATCCGGCAACCAGCTGGGGAGATCATTGATTACAGAGGGGCAAACTAGCTGTTTGGTATCTTGTTTTTGTGAACTACCAGAAAAAAGATTCCTGTCTCAATGCAGAGAAGCAAGCATCAAGAGGCTGCAAGAAGTCCTTCCTGGGATAGGAAGTCTACTGTGGGTACAATCTGTTTGTGTCCACTCATAACTGATAAGCCACATGCCCTACATTTTTATCCTCAGATGGCTATTTTTGTCTAAATGTCCTAGTATTCTGAACTCTTATCTGTTCTTGCATTTATTCATTCAACCAATGACTGTGCACGATCCTGGGAAAAGTTCTGGGAAGGGTTAAAAGATCCAGAACATACTCATAAGTAGCTCACAATCTAACAGACACTCTACAGATAATTCCATTTTAGAAAGAAAATCATTCCTGTCATGGAGATCCTGTGTGTGCACACGTGTGTGTGTGTGTGTGTGTGTGTGAGAGAGAGAGAGGGGAGGGGGAGGGGAGTATTACTAAGAGCACAGGCAAGTGCCTCTATCAGGCTGTCACACAAAGAGGAAGGAATGTCTGGACTAACACTACCTGACAAAATCTTCTCACCTTCAATAACAGAACAGGCAAAACAAGCCACATTCAGCAATCCAAAAGCAGAATAGAGCTCTTCAGGCAACTACAAATTCTGTGACCACTTTCAATGTTTTCCTATTTCTTTTTTGGCTGAATCTTGATGGACAACAATCAGTTTCATAAAATTACCCAAGTGAATTCACTTGATGTCAAAACTAAAACCTTTGGACTTAGAAGGCACTTTTCATGACCATTATTGGTGGTGATTGTCAGTGAATTCAGCCAGGTGATGCAGTAAAGAACAGCAGCCCTGCGCCCCTGGAAAGGAACATGGGGCAGAAGTTAGGAATGAGGGTTCTAGAGTCAGGATGCTTGTGAGCACGAGGTAAGATGATGGCACTGTTAGGTATTTAGCATCATGTGTGGCACAAAAGAATCTATTATCAGATGCTATGATTGTATTATTAAAATTAGCATTTGGAAGTTTGCTCTAGCGTTACACTGTTACAGTTATGAATTCTGGTATCAAGACAGTTAAATCTACAGGTCACAAGTGCAAGTTAAAAAGATGAGTAACAGGAAGTGATCTGATGGGATTTCAAAAGAACTTAAATGTACAAATCTATGCAAAGTGTCCTAACAGTAAACTCAGACTATAAATTATATATTTATATAAATTAGATACTTCTATCTGCAACAATTCTTTATATAAATAAAAATGGATAAGTAGGTGTGATTTTGTTAAATAACAGATATTTGTGAACAGATCTCTTTTTAAATGTTCCTTCCCAAAGGATTTTCACATTTTAAGAGATTTCTGCATTCTATATCAGTTTGTGTATTTGTCCTCTTTTTATGGTAAATCAGTGATACTTTTTGGCTATCTCACAAAAATATATATATATATGTGTGTATGTGTATATATAAGTGTGTATATATGCATATATACACACGTATATACACATGTATATATATACACATGTATATATATATGTGTGTGTGTATGTGTATATATACGTGTATATATATGCATATATACACACGTATATACACATGTATATATATACATACATATACACATGTAAATATATATATATATATATATAAATAAGTCAGATACTTAAAGCCAAAACAAATGTTAGATTTTCCATTATGGGTGCATTGTTAGCTCTAAGAAACAAAAGAAAACTTAACCACATGAATACAAATGAATTTTAAGTTGTCCAGTAACAGAAAAATGTGACAGCTGAGGCATCCGTGTGGCTCAGAAGTGTTGAGCATCCAACTCCTGATTTCAGCTCGAGTCATGATCTCATGGTTCGTGGGATTGAGCCCCACATCAGGCTCCATGCTAACAGCACACAGCCTGCTTCGGATTCCTTCTCTCTCTTTGTCCCTCCCTCTGCTTGCAAGCTCTCTCAAAATAAACTTTCTAAAAAAACATATGAGAGTCAAGAATAACACTGTGACTCAGTCAACTAAGTCTCAGAAAATGGGAAAAATCTCAGATTTTTCCATTTTAACATCAGTCGATAAATACTAACATCCATAAACAATGGATTGAAACTGATGACCAGCCTATGGCAATGAAAGCATAGTATCTTATTTAGAAGTAACAGTTGTGACTAAAGGGGTGGGAAGGCACACTGCATACGCTCTGTTGGAATCTAAGAGTGACAAGCACTTGTTCAACAATTACTTCCGGAGCCGACACTATAGGTCAGGCAGTGTTCTAGGTGCTAGGAAGAAAGCAACACACAAAATGGACAAAAATTACTATCCTCATGTTGTTCATATTCCAAGGTCTTTTTCATTCCCGCTTAAGTTTGTTTCCCTTGAAAGTTAGACATATTTGAATGCGAAGCATGCTCTGACAGGCCACCTACATCCTCCTTCAAGAATGAAACACTGAGGGGGCACCTAGGTGGCTCAGTTGGTTGTGTCTGACTCTTGGTTTCAGCTCAGATCATGATCTCATGGTTCATGAGATTGAACTCTGTGTCATTAGGCTCTGGGCTGACAGTGTGGAGCCTGCTGGGGATTCCCTCTGCCCCTCTCTGTGCCCACCCCACCCCCCATGCGTGCATGTATGCCTGCATTCTCTCACTCAAAATAAACTTAAAAAAAAAAAAAGGAATGAAATGCTGAGAACTCTCACTGTTGGTGGGAATGTAAATTGGTGCAACCACTATGGAAAATAGTATGGAAGTTCCTCAAAAAATTAAAAACAGAACTACCATACAATCAATTCACTTTGGGGTGATTAAAGAAAATGAAAACACCAACGTGAACAGACATATGCACCCCTATGTTTGTGGAAGCATTATTTACAGAGCCAAGATATGGAAGCAACCTATGTCCAACATATGAATAAAGATGTGGTATATACAATGCAATATCATTCAGTCATAAAGAATGACATGTCGCCATTTGTGACAAAACAAAAGTGACCTAGAGGGTATTATGCTAAGTGAAATAAGATTTCACTTACATGTGGAATCTAAGTACAAAACTAACAAAACAGAAACAGACACAGATATAGGTAACAAACTCATTTACCAGAGGAATGTAGGGGTAAAATAGGTGAAGATATTTAAAAGGTACAAACTTCCAGTTTTAAAGTCAGTCAGTCATGGGAATGTAATGCATAGCATAGGGAATAGAGTCAATATTGTGACAACTTTGTATGGTGACATACGATAACTAGACATCATGGTGATCATTACATAGTGTATAAAAACATCAAATAACTATGATGTATACCTGAAATAGGATATTTTGTGTCAACTATACATCAATTTAAAAAAAGAATGAAGGGGTGATCAAAGGGTATAAACTTCTACTTAATATATAAATCAATACACCACACACTTTAAACTTCCACAATGTTCTCTTCTGATTATACCTGAAAGCTGAATACAAATAACGAACTTATTTCCTTCCTCAGCTGCTGTGAGTGCAGTAGTCAACACTCTTTGGAGATTTTAATGGGCTGAATAAAACCGCTTCACCTAAAATCAAACCACCTTCTGGGGCAGCCCAAAGCCAAAGACTGATTAACATTACACCTTAGGACAAGGGGCATGTCAGCCTTAGAGGTTCCTGTGGGGTCAGCAGAGGCCTTTATTCGTTCCATATTGACACTTCCCTTTCTGCTTCCTTAAGAACTGATTGTAAGAGCATTATCAAGAACATTCCTTATGAAGCCTCCTGTATGCTCTTCTGTATTTTACAGTTGGCTTCCCAGGAATCCACCTGGCAAAATTTTGTATCAAGAGAAAACAAATGCCAAGATGAGAATTTCAAATTGGATCATCTGCCCACCTGCTGGCAATGAGGACCCACCTCTGATGACAGAAACAGCACAAATAGCCGCTGGCACAGGGCAACAGGGCAACTGTTAAAACTTTTACAGGTGGTAAACAAAAACGGGTAGAAGGGAATGCATTAGCTCAATTTGGAGGGAAAATGGAGGAAGCAGTAATTGTTAGGAGAGTGGAACCAGAATGCTATTAATCAACTGTGGATGCTCTGGATAAAGACAAAATAAATAGTCAACTAAAAGTGGAGTATTTCCTTGGTGGTGAATAAAGTAGTTCTTATCTCCTCAGCAGGAAGGAAGAGAAAGCCGTGGACCCCACCCAGGAACAAAGTTTCATACATTACACTCCCAACCAAGGAAGATCAGCTGTGCCATAGTTAGGGTGCTGATTTGAAAAGAATAGGATTCTGACACATGGAGTGCAGGCATCTAGGTTGACGGACTCAAAGCACTTGAATCACCAGACTGCTTCAACTCTCTAAGCCTGAGGAAGTGGCCTAATTCTCCCAGGGAAGGGATAATCCTCTTCTTTTGTTTGAAAAGCATGCAAAGATTTTGCTCCTAACAAAGGAATATGTGCCCATTCAGTGGCCACTCTCCCATATGGACACTTGACTAGTAACTATGGTTAAATCACAGCACAACTCAGTTGGAGACATGCTAGGAGAAACAATACCCTCAAAGTAACTGCATGGTTCACCCAGAAAAGGCAAAATGGATTCTGAGTGTGCTGGACCCAAGCAAGTAAGACACTAATCTGAATAAAAGTTTATTCTCTCGTGATACAGCATTAATGCTCTGACAAAGACCTTTGAAAGTGGCACAAACACACAGCTAAGAAGGCCTCTAGAAGCCTGAAAAAGATGGCCCATACTAAATGCAACAGAAATAGCAGAACTACCGTGCCAGACAACGGAAAAAGGGGTTAAAAGATGTAGAGAAGTGATATCCACAGGGATATACTATGTAAAGCCAGAAAATCCATCAGATCACTTTGCTTCACAGGAGAGTGAGAGGATTTAACATTTACCAAAGCAATGAGGAATGTCTGGTGAGAGGGGAAAAAACAACACTAAGAAGTTTGGTTGTTGGCTCTCCTACGTAAGTCAGTGCACATAAGAGATGCAGAAGTGGGTTCACACCTGATAACAACCGGCATGGTAAATCTCCAAAAACAATCAAGGCCATATATTAGTACTTAACCAGAAGCCAGGTGGATGAAAATACTGTAGAGTGGCAAGGACACACTGTCAGTAAAAGGAGGCCTGACCAGGTGTGGGTTATAGTCTGCTTAAGAGATAAGAGCTTCCACAGGGCTGAACTAGATGGGCAGTCAACAAGGATGCTTTTCAATCTACATAAAATCCAAAAGAACTCCAAGGTGGTTAGTCAGAAGTCTGAAAGCAGGCACCCTAACAAAAAGTCATGATTCTTTTATCAGTCTCTATACCTGAGCTACGTTTCAGACTCAGAACCCAGCAATACCATGGCAAGTATATGATGATTCCCTCAATCCTTCCCCAAAGAGACACAGGCTCTTGATTTAAGAAACTGTATACTTGAGAGAGATCCAAACACTGTTAGGGTTGTTGACAAAGGGTCTAAGTTGACAGTGACTTTTGGATACTCAGAGTATGCATCCAATGACTGATCATCACAGGGCTACTGAAGGCCCATGTCCCTTACCCCAAACCTGGGAGAATTCTGAAGGGCCACCCGGACCCCATGTTTAGCTGAGGCCTTCTTCAGAACTGCGCTGTATTTCGTCTCCTCTCTACCCAATTCTACTCCCTGACCTTCCTCCATGCATGTTGATTACAAAACCAAAAACACTTTATACTGAATATCCTGCAAGCCTATCTTGAGTCCACTCTCAGGTTAACCAATCTGCAACACTGGGTGAATCTGAGAAACTGGGGAGAGGGGGGAGTAAGAGGTGCCTTGTGCGGAATACTTCCCATTTGTTCATCCAAGTCTGTTGTCCTCCCGTTTACTGCTCTATTCCTTGCTCTATGGACTGTGTCACCCGAGGCCTTTGCCCAGTGATTTCTCAAGGGAGCCAACAGGAGACTGAAGAGTGGAAAAAGAAAGCAATCAGAGTATTTATCACCCAGGCTCCCTCACTCTCTTGCCAAGTCTGGGTCATGGCTGCAATCCTCTACTGAAGTCCTTCACTCCAGAGGATGACTCCTCTCCTGTGTCCAGAACTACAGCTCTCCCCAGTTTCCCCAAATTGTCTCCCATCTCCTCACTCTGTCCTTGCCCCTTTAAATCTAGGGATATAAATGACTCTTGTTTACTGCGAGGCTTGGAGAGCTTCATTTAACCTTTTTTTAGTTTCATTTAATTCTTCTCTTACCATTGTAAAGGGCCTCCCTATTAAACTCTGCTTAATTACTCGATGATGCAATCTGTTTTCTGCTGTGCCCCTGGTAAATACAGACCAGCTAGAATCTACTGCACAGGAGCTTCCGTATCTAGCATATCTGGATTCAGATATCTAGCTGTATGACCAAAGCAAACGACTCCACCTCTATGAGTCTTAGTTTCTTTATCCAGTATTCAAGAGCGCAATGATACCTACCTGTTTCTGGATACCTTCACCACTAAACAACAGAAAACCTGAAGCAAACAGGCCAAAATTATAATCACACTTACCTCCTAGAGCAGGAAAGTCACAGGTTTGGAGGATTGAGAGCAAAGTACAGTCAGGGCTCAGCACCATTTCTCTACAGTTCTCTTGCTCTGCCCTCCTTTGCCTTCAGGCTGGTTTACTCCACAGTTGAAAGAAGACCACAAGCAGCTACAATAGCAACACACTTCCTGCTCCATCCAGTGAAAGGGAGTGAGGCGCAAGCGCCTGAACAGTGAGTTAAAGCCTTTCCTTCCATCTGATTGGATCAACTTAGTTTGCTTGTCCAACCCTTGACCAGTAAAAGTTGCTCTGATTGGCCAAGGCCTCGGTACTGAACCAATCATTGTCAAGAGGGATGGTATCACTGTGATAAATTTAAACCAATTAAGCTCCATCCCTGGAGCTGAACTCGCAAAGCTGCCTGAGTTTTACAGGATGCCCAAGAGGAAGGACAGATAGCGCTCAGCAAAGGGCTCAGGTGAACACCCTCCTGTGGAGAGCAGGCTTGGGCTGCTGTGGTTGTATACACAGTTCAGCTGTGCTCCAGGGAAAGGCTCTCATTTCCCCATTGTTTTTCATTTTTATGATAAAAAAAAAAAAAACTGAGTTTGGTATGATGATAAATGTTATCTACACTTACTGTGTTGGCCATTTTGCAATATATACAAATATTGAATCTATGTTGTACACCTGAAACAAATGTAATGCTACATGTCAATTATATCCCAATTCAAAAATTGAAATGATTGAAAACAATGGAGTTTGGTCACCAACTTGTCAGAGCTGAGCCATATACTTATGATTTATGCACTTTTCCATATGTGTGCTAAAAATACAATTAAAAAAAAACCTCAACCTCACATTCCCCATCAACTATCACCCATTGTTCATATCCTGTTCTAAGGCAAGTTTATCAAAGAGGAATGTGCCACCTCCACTTTTGTTATCTTCCACTTGTTCCTTAGCCCACATATACATCAGGTTATTTGCCCTACAACTCCCTCATAATTATTCTAGTTACAATCATCAGTAAGATTCATGTTGTTAAACCAATGGACTCATTTCAGTCTTCACTTTGGCTTCTGAGAACATTCAACACAGCCGACCTCTCCTTCATTTTGCTACTGTTACTCCATACTTCCTCAGTTTTCTTGCTACAACTCTTATCATTCCTTGGGAATCCTTTGCTTACTCATTCTCCTCTGCAAAACTTCTAAATGTTGGAGATATATCCTAGTAGTTCTCAAACTTCAGCATGAATCAGAATCACCTGAGGAGCTTGTTAAAACAAATTTCTGTGTCCCGCTCCCAGAGTTTCTGATTCAATAGGTCCAGAATGGAGAATTTCTAATAAGTTCCCAGGTGATGTTGCTGTCTAGAGATCATACTTAGAAGATCACTGAACTACCTGACTCTCTTCTGGATCCCAGAACTATATATGCGATAATACTACTTGAATATTTTCCAGACATTAGAGATGTCACTTGTTCAAAGCTGACCTCATAACCTTGTAACCACATCCATTTGTCTTTCAGTAATCCACATTTTCATAAACTCACCTACTTGAAACCAGACACTGGGACACCATCCTTGATACTTTCTCTCCCTCATTTCCCAAATAATTAGCTACTAACTCCTAGCTCTTCTACCCCCTACATCTCTCTCAAAGCCATCCCCTTCATCTTCACCATCACCAAAACCTTTCACCTGGAAGACTGTATAGCTTCCCAACTAGTCTCCCAGCAGTCATACACTGAGCCATTCTCCAAATATCTGCCAGTGATCTTCTCTAAATCAAGTTTGATTCAATTACTTACTGTTTTCTGAATCTTTCATATAGATTTGCAAGTGTTCTTAGATGCAAAGTACATAACATGGACTACAGGACACTGAAGAGCCTCTTCAGCCTGATCTCATGCCATTCTCCACGGGGCACAAGCCATCCTGGACCCACTCTCAGCTCGTTGTGTGTATTATATCCCTCCCTCCAGGGCCCTGTGCACTGCTTCCTCCCTGCCTGGCTCCCTCAGCCTTCTCCCTTCACCAAACTAACTCCTAGTCTTCCTTGGCTTCCCAAAGTAGATTGTTTTAAATTCTGTAAGAATTTACTTGTTATTTATTTATTTATTTATTTATTTATTTATTTATTTATTTATTTTGAGAGAGAGGGAGAGAGAGAGAAAGCACAATAGGGGAGGGGCAGAGGGAGAGGGAGAGAGGGAGAGAGGGAGAGAGAGAGACAGAGAGAGAGAGAGAGAGAGAGACAATCCCAAGTAGGCTCCATGCCATCAGCTCAGAGCCCAACGCAGGGCTTGAACTCATGAAATTGTGATATCAAGAGTCACATGCTTAACTGACTGAGCAACCCAGGCACCCCAATTTACTTGTAATTTTTATGAGAAATGTACTTGTCCTTTATGATACTTTTCAAAGTATTATTAATAATTAAGTGATATTTCATTTACTACTGAGCTCTGAAAAACAAACCATGTGTGTCTTGTTTGTTATGAACCTCAAATGTAGTTAGCAGTCAATAAACACTTCTGAAAGAAAAATGAATGTGTGTGTTTGGGTGCACAAAGGAGGTAGCTACTATCTCTGGAACCAAGAGAAGAGTAGCTACTAGAGGGACCAAGAGAAGCTGTACAGAGGATGAGATATTTGAGTAGAGTCATTTCTTGGAAGATGCAGAGGAGTTTACTAAGTGAAAAGGACTAGCATAAGAACAAGTACTAGACCAAGGACAGCATGATCATCCCAAAGAGTGACAAGGTTCCTATATATCTCTCCCATCCAAAGCATTTTCTTCAATGACTGTAAAGAGGCCTCAGGCTGTCCTGGAAGATGGATGGCCAACCATCCAGAAACTCTTGTATTAAAATTCAAGTTCTGTTTCTGCAGGACATAGAGAGAGAGAGAGAGAGAGAGAGAGAAGTGAGTGAGCGACTCACAGGGCACACCACCATTCCTTTCCTCAGAAAAGGGAGCATTTTTATGCCTGCAAATGAAGAAGAAGCCAAAGACAATCTACTGGAGAGTCACAGTTGGGCATAAGGAGGAAAAGTGAGGTGGTCCACAGCCAAGATGCCCTGAGAAATAGAGAGGAAGTGTGCTAGAGTGAGCATTAAAACAACAACTTAGTGGATGGGAGTATATTTTCATTTTTTTAAGCTGCACGGTCTGCAACCTCATCCTTGTAAATTATTTACCCCTTTCCTCAGAGACATGTCACAAAGAGCTAATGCCAAGAAAGAACGTGTGGCATCGTGGCTTTGGATAAATAATCCAGATAATGTGTCACAGACAAAAGTTATATATCCACTTCCCCACTGTTATCTCTCTTGTCTTAGTAGATCCATATGCAGTTGTGAAAACCGTCTTTATCCATTCCTTGCATGTGCAGAGAAGGCTTTTTTTTTTTAACATAATGCAACATCACCACCTAGAGTTGAAGAGCATTGCTACAGTTTGTTACCCACAAGAGAACCTGACCACTGAATCCTGGAATTACCATTCACAATCCTGCAAGGAGAAAAGCGGCAGGGGTCCTGTGGAGTAGCATGAAAAGCCTTATCATTTGGATCCCCTCTGAAGTGGCAATTCCCACTTTTAGTAATTTACTCAAAGGAATTTATTCTGAAGCTGAGGTCAACAAACTTCCAGAAATCATGAGGAACATTACTGGCCTATAAATTCTAAAGTTTGTGAAATAATCTTAAATATTAAGTAATAAATGTCCACAAAGATTCATACATTTCTTATCAGAGTGTTGTTTGTAACAACAATGGAAATAATAACAATGTCCAGCAACAGGGGTGTTGTTAAGTTGTAGAATATATTTCATTCACTAAAAATATTATGAAAAAATATTTAATGACTTAAAAACACTTTCATAAAATATAATGTGTGTATATTCAAGTGTATGTGCATGTGTAAAACTCAGGTTAAAAAAATGTGTACGTCTGTCATCATCCTACTCTTGGGATTGAGGGAAAGAGAGAAAGAAAGGCAGAGACAGAGAAGGAGGATGGAGAGAGAATGAATCTCTATCAATCTACAGAGAATGATTACCTCTGACTGGTGGATTCAAAGTCATTTTTATTTTTTAGCTTTTTGTCTTTACCTATAATTTTCTATAATAAACATCAATGTTACCACTGGGGTGTTTTTGTTGTTTTCTAACAAAAACAAAAGTGCTGGTCTGACAAAGAGTTTATGAACACAAGTTCACTGCAACTCTAAGCTCTCATCTATACCCAAAATGATACTATAGGAAAAAGAATTCAATCTCTGTCATCAGGGGAAACACAGACACACACACACAGTTGCCAGAGTAGTTCTGGGTCCAGGTAGTGACAAGATGCAGGGAGACCCACTCTGGTTACAGCAGATTTGAGTACGGTCCCAGCCAGGGTGACCCCTTCAGATCCAGCTGTTTCAGGGTGTGGTAATAACGAGGCTCCCCATGACTGCAGTCCTGACTCCCACAAACTACACACAGGCAGGGCACACCTGCCTACTCTTTTCTGAGTTGCAAAGATCTCTATTCTCCTTCCAAGTCCAAGGGAAATATCTTCTCCCCACAGCTTTCTGAAAATGTGTACACCATTTTATCCTGAGTATCTGGAATGGAGATTTTTATTCTCCCCTATACTTCTATGCCAGACATACTGGCCAGTCAGTGTGCAGATATGACTTTTAGTGCTTAGCAACTCCTACATGATCCTTCCATGTAGCAGGGACAGCCATTCTAACTGGGAAGGAACTGGCTCAGGAAAAGGAGCACAGGTCCCTCCCAGCACTATGGTAACATCCTACGTGCCAGCAGGGAAAACATCAAAGAGGTCAATAACATGGCCTACAAAGCTAAAGGAATTGGTTGGATCATGCCAGGCTCCAAATTCTGGGGGGGAAATATACAAATTTTGCCTAAACTCTGGTCTCTCTTCGTTCCTATCATCGGTGCTTCTTTGCCCCCTCAATGCAGTCATTATAATTTTTAATATCATATTCAATGATATTGTATATTCCCTTTTATATCAGAAAAATTACTAATCTTTTTATTGGCTGTGGAATTATTTAACCTCTCATACTCGCAATATAGGCTCTACAGAATCCTAACATTTGCTTTATATATGGATGTTGCATGTTGGGAGGCTCACTCACAGCTCTGAGCAGTGTCTTCAGTATCTAGAATGTTGAAGGAGGCTGTCAAATGCTGACTGATGGTGATTCAATACTTTCATGCCCAGAGCCCAGAAGAAAATAAAAGTCACTGGGGAGGAAGATGGCCTTCCTGAATACAAACATTGCCAAGGAAGGGAAGCCTGCATTTACAGGCTACAATATAGATCAAGTTACCAGTTGAGTTACCAGTTTTTGTTGGGGGGAAAAAAGCCTTTTGTAAGATCTTTATAAATTTTTTACAATTTATTTGAAAATGTCATACACTCTACCAGTGCTTACAGTTTACTGGGAAGACTGATGTTTAGAATGCAGAGCTATATGAGTTATCATACGTGGTTGCCAGTCACACTACTTTTGGAACAGCCCTTGATTTTTGTCTGGCATCTATTCCTAATGCCAAGCCAATCAGCTCACTTTGCTCCTCTCTATTTAGGGATAAGTTCTAGACTGGGATCATGATCAAAAAGGAAAACAAATCAAAACTAATATGATATAGTTCCCAAACGTTGGTTTGAGCTGTCAGGGAGGAGGAAGCTCTCTCTTCCTGACCAAGTGAGAGAGAATATAAAGTGGAATGTGGCCCAGCTTACCTCCACAAAAGGAAAATATTGGAGAGCAGGGACAGCACAGTGGAAGCCTGGCATGGATACACACAGAAAAACGGGCTCCTGAGAGGTTGTCTGAGTCCCCATTGGTTTCTCCGGAAACCAGCTACAATTTTAGCATTTGTGCCACACAATTTGTGCCAATATTTTCCATTTGAATTGTGTGAAAATGTCCAAATGGGGAGGTGAAGTTCAGCACTCCATAGAGACAGTCAGCATAAAAGGTTTCCCTGAAGTTTCTAGGAGTTCACCAGACTAAGTGGGGGAGGGGAGAATGATCCCAGAAGAGGGAACAGCATACATAGGCCTAAAGGCCAACAGAGCAGAGAACCCAGCCTATCATTTATCCCATGTTACACACTGCCTACAGCTGTCTCATTCATATGTTTCTTAGGAAGTGATCCTTGTATATAGGTCACTTTCAGATGAAAAAAAAATGTTTCAAAGTCCCTGAACAACCCATCTTAACAGAAAGAAAGTATCAGAAGTCTATATGGTAAAGAAGGAAAACAAAAAAAAGATACAAAAGAAATCAAAATCAAGTCACACAGAAAACTTGCATCTACCAGACTCCCTCTGCCAAGTTCCTTTTACATAATCAGTAACAAACAGACACTTATGAACACTTATGCACATATGTACATATTCCAATGATGCTTTTAATAATGGTAATTTTTTATGCCATCTTTCATAAAAAGATCTAGAAACCATGTTGAGGTGATATAAGCACTTTCAGATGCTACAATATAATCATTCTGAAAAATAATTTGAGAATACATATCAAGAGTCTTAGAAATATTAATGTAATTAGATATAGTAATTCCACTCCTGGAAATTTATTATAAGAAAATTGAAAATGGCTTTATGTGTCATATTGATGACATCACCATTTGTAAAGTCAAAAAGTTAAAATAATTTAAATTTTACAAAATAAAGGTATAATTGTATTTCTAACTGAATAAATATTTTATACGAAAGGATGCTTACCAAAAGTGACTAATAACAGGAGAACACATTTCGCTACAATGACAAGTGAAAAGAATGGGAAACAACTGGTATACCATAATCTTGACCCTGGAAAACAAACTATGTTCATGTCAATCTCTTTGTTGATTTATCTTTTAATTTGTAGGAATAAATGAGAAATTGATTAAATGTAATTTAAATAAAAAGTCACCTCCAAAACAGGCAGGCATTGGGGCTTACACAAAGTGCTAACTTTACAGTATTTTTACATGGAATTGAAAGTATCCATCTTTCCATCTTCCCACACTGGATTGTGAGAACCTCAGGACTACATCTCCATTGTTTCCATCCTGCCCCATAGAAGGAGCTTAATAATGATGATGATGATGATGATGATAATGAATATTATTAACTAATATTTATATGGAACTATTTGCCAGGAATTTTCTAAGAACTATACACACACACACACACACACACACACACACACGTATATAATAAAATACATTATTTACTTTATAAAAAAATGTTTAATCCTCACAATTCTGTGGAGCAAGTACTATTATTCTCACCTTATGCATAAGAAAATCAAAGTTCAGAGTGGTTGAGTAACTTAACCCATTTTATCACTAGTAAATAGCAGAACAGAGATTTAAACTAGGGATTCTTGAAACTATACTGATGAATCTGTCAAAGAGCAATGAGAAACAAGGTCTAGTCCCTAATACCAATCCTTCCATGGCTCAGTTTCTGCTCTGACTGATCTATCACTTATTATTCCCAAGCCCTGGTCTAGAGTCCTGAATTCTGACACCTCCTCTCCTGAGTGTGGACCAACTGTTCTACTTAGAACCATGGACCTGTCAACTCTGTGCTAATATTACATACAGGTTCTATACTCACCTTTCCAGGGTGGGCTTCCTGAAACAGCATGCCCTCCTCTGTGGTGACATATTGGTCATTGCCTCTACCTCTGTTTTGCTTCATTTTATCCTCAGCTCCCATTTATTGTACATTGTGCTAGGCCCTTAATATGATCTGAGTGCCCCTTCCTTTGTAAAGCACCTTTTATATATTTACACACAAATATTTGTTGTATATAAATAATATATAAGCAAATATATATTTGCTTATTTACAGTTATATATTAGATGCCATAACTCTCAGCACCTGTAGCAGCCTATTTTTAATTATTATGCCTTTATAATAATATTCAATGTCTAGTTCAGTATTTTCTCCATGCTCCCTCTTCGAAATTTTATTATCCATTCCCACGTTTTTATTCATTCAGAAGGATGTTAGAATCATATTGCTGCAAGTTTTTTTTTTTAATTTTAATATTTATTTAGTTTTGAGAGACAGAGAGAAAGAGAGCATGAGGAGGGTAGGGGCAGAGAGAGAGGGGAGACACAGAATCAGAAGCAGGCTCCAGGCTCTGAGCCGTCAGCACAGAGCCCGACTGGGAAACTGTGAGATCGTGACCTGAGCTGAAGTCAGATGCTTAACAGACTGAGCCACCCAGGTGCCCCCGTGAAAGTTTTTTAAAAGTAGGTTTTGGGTTGTGGTTCAAGGTGGCGACTTAAGAGCATCCTAAACTCACCTCCTCCCATAAACACACGAAATCGGCAGCTACATGTGGAGTATCTTCCCCTGAAAAAAATAAACCCTGGACACTGGCTGAGTGACTCCATGTATCACATCAAACAAAAGACAAGACCGTCCGCTTGTTAGCAGGCAGGAGCAGCTGCGACACGATCTCGCCATACAGCCCATGCCCAGTGCAGTGACTTCACAGGAAGAAACTCAAAACCCAGGGCCTCTCCCTGAGGAACTAAGGGTTTGAACCCACATAGGGCACCCCCCAACTTTTAAGACCTGCACCTGAGCGATGACCCCACAATATCTCTTTTTGAAAACGAACGGGCTCCGCCACAAGCCCCACAGGATGTAAGGATCTGAGAAAGGGCTCTTACGGGGCTCGCTGGGACTCACCTGCCCCAGGGCCCAGGCAGCAGCCCACGGAGGCGTGACTCTGTAGGGGCCAGGCTCCTTCGTTCATCTTGGAGCCTCAGCCTGGGAGGCGGCCCACGGGGTTGACACACATCCGGGGCCACGGTGGGGCTCTACGAGGACCGAGACTGGCAGGCGCCCTCCTTCGCTGTCCCTCTGCCTTTCTTCAGCTAGTGGGCACCATCTTTTTTATTTATTTTATTTTTTATTTTTAACCGTGGGCTTCCCCCCCCCCCGTTGCTGGTAGGCACCATCTCCACACTCACCCTGCGCAGGACTCCCGCCGGCGGGCGCCATCTTCGCGCACTCCCGCCGCAGAGACGCAGCACCAGGCGCACCTGGAGGGGGAACTTGTGCGCATGTGTGGTGGCCGGGCTTCGTGTCTGGTGTCCAGCTTTTGTGGCTGCCACCAGAGGACACCTCTACAGAACCTGGCTGTGGTGGCCAGGGTGGGGCTTACGCTGGCGGGTCCCACAGGACTGTAACCAACGGAGAAAGAATCCTTAAACGGCCACCGCCTTCAGGGCACAGCCAGAGGCAACAGAGCCAGGAGCTCATTCTGTGCCAGAGGCCTATCTGCTTATCAACATAGCTGCAGCCTGAGGGCCAGCCTCCTAACTATGTCATACGTCTAAGGGCTGACTGTCATACTTTCCAGAACCTCAGTGGGTAGGTGCTGTCTTCACCCTCTCCCTCTACCACACTCCAGAGTGCCGGTAGCTCCCAGAGGAAACTCACACGCTCATCTGGAGCCCTGGTTTTCCAACTGCCCCCCAGGGAACACCTCTAGATCACCTAGAACTAGTGGCTAGAGGGGCTTAGCTTGCCAGCCACCAGGGCTACATACATTTCACTGCATATATTTGCATATTTTCAAAGCTGCTTCTTGAGAGTCTAGATTCCAATCAGCCTGAATCTAGGTACTGAGATTGACCTCTTTGGGACACTGAGAGGTCTTGGCACACCCCCAACTAGTGGAAGCTGTGAAAAATAAAATAGACTGCTTGGACAATCACAGAAGTTTGAGAGACAACCAAAAGCAAGGGCGGGGTGGAACAATAACTTTCCTCTTTTACACGAGGCCATTCCTTCAAGACTGAGAGAGGTGAATGCTTTATCTAATGCATAGAAACCAACACAGAGAATGAAGCAAAGTAAAGAAGTAGAGGAATATATTCTAAATGAAAAACACAAGATAAAACTTCAGAGAAAAACCTTCATAAAACAGAGATAAGTAATTTACCTGAAAAAGAGTGCAAAGTAATGGTCATAAATATGTTCATCAAGCTTGGAAGAATGTATGAGCATGTGAGAACTTCAATTAAGAGATAGAAAATATAAGAGAATCAAATAGAGGTCACAGAAGAAAACAAAAACACTAATTTGAGAACATGTATGTACCCTCATGATCATTGTGGCATTATCTACCACAGGCAAGAAATGGAAGAAACCCAACTTGATCGATGAATTATACATATAAATAAAACATGGTATATATACACAATGGATTATTATTCAGCCAAGAAAAGAATGGAATTTTGCCATTTGCCACAACATTGGACCGTGAGGGCATTATGCTAACTAAAGAAAGTCAGACAGAGAAAGACAGGTACTATATGATCTCACTTACATTGTGGAATCTAAAAAAGAAAAAAAAATGAACTCATAGATACCAGAAAACAGATTGGCGGTTGCCAGAGATGGGAGGAACGGGTGAACAGCATCAAAGGGTACAAACTTCCAGTTATAAAATAAATAAGTCACGGGGACGTGATGTACACATGGTGACTATATTTAATAATACTGTATTGTATGTTTGAAGATTGCTACGAGAGTAGATCTTAGAAGTCCTCAACATAAGAAAAACATTTTGTAAATACGTATGGTGACAGATGTTAACTGTGATCAGGTGTTATTGTAGTGAGCATTTTGCAGTATATAGGCATAATTTGCATTATGCAAATATCAAATCATTATGTTGTATAACTGAAACTAACAATGCTATATGTCACTTATGCCTCAATTTTTTTTTTTAATTAACTACAATTAAATTAAATTGGTTTTCTGAAGTTCAGGCTACTAATTGGATATGGGGAATATTTTGTCTCTATTCATGCTTAAAATGCTTAGCTCTTAAGACTATAAGATAATCTCTATGGAAGTAAAGAGCAGAAAGAAGACATGCTGCTGTGTCACTAGCAGGTATAAAGTTTACAGAATACCTATTAGTAATTGTTACTAAGTTCAATGAACTTACAATCTCCAATCATCTTGCAAACGTGAATGAAAATTATTTCTTTCCAATGAGTCTGAATAAAAGTTTGTAAAAATATAAAACAAAAAGACAAAAAAGTAGGTTTCTATTAAAATTGTATTAAACATAAACATTAATTGGGGGAAAACTGATATTGATAGTATTAATGAGCCCCATTCAAGAATATGGCTCAGCCCTCTCACACATCCTGTTTATATTATGATAACTCCATTATATAAGATGCACTCAATAACCCATTATCTTATATATTTGTGCTTTTATTGCTATTCTGAATGGTATCTTTATTCCATTGTGGTTGATTTTTTTCTAATAGATAATTGTTTATGAAATCTATTTTCTTCTCTTTTTTAAGTCACTTAATTTTTTTATTATTACTAATGATTTTTAATAGGTTATCTTGTATTGTGTCTAAGAAAAAATACATCTGAAAATAATAGTCTATTTTTTCCTGTAACTATACCTAGAAATTTTAGGGCAACATTAAATAAAAGTGATCAGTAGTAGACATTCTTAGCTCACTCCTGATTATAGTGAAAATGCTTTGGGTCTGTCATTAAGTGTATAACGTAGCCTTTTGATAAAATGATACTCATCATCATCTTTTAAAAAATTCTTCTGGGGCATCTGGGTGGCTCAGTCAGTGAAACTTCCATACGTTCAAGCCCCGGAGATTCGAGCCCCACTTCAGGCTCTTCACTGACAGCGTGGTACCTGCCTGAGATTCTCTCTCCCTCTCTCTCTGCCTCTCCCAGCTCATGCTCTCACTCTTTCTCTCTCTCTCAAAATAAATAAGCTTAAAATATAATTTAAAAATTCTTCTACCAGATATTTGAAATATTCCATTTTCTTCCTTTGATTTATTAACATAGTATGCTTTATTTCTAATTTTTTCATCAAAACATTCTTATATCTCCAAACCAAAACTTATTTGTTCCTGGTACGTTATACTCTTAATTTACTTCTGAATTTAGTTTTGTGGCACATACGTGTATAAGTTATTCTGTTTTTCCTTTCTGTTACATTTGATTGGATTTGTTACCAGGTTTTTTCCTAGATTTAAAAGTGAACTGGAGAGTTTTTCATTTCTTTCTACATTGTATGACAGTTGATATAATGTCTTCAAAGCTTGAAATAATTCAAGTGGTAAGAACATCTAGACCCATAGTTTTTTGGTTATCAATTATTTGATAATCTTTAAAGGTTTTTCTTAAAAATATTTCTTTTGCTTATCAATTTCACCTTGATTTTGATTATTTACAATTTGTCAGAAAATTATGCATTTTAATCCAATTTTCATATTTATGGCCATACATGGCTCTTTTTATCATTTTAAAAATCACCCATTTATGGTGTCACAGCACTCTTAAATTCTTTTTGTGTGTCTTTCTTAATTCAACTAGGCATTGATGTTTCTATTTTATGATTTTCTTCTTCTGAGAACTAACTCTAGTTTACTTACCAATGCTGCAAATTTTTGTTTTATAATTCCTTAACTTCTGAATTCATATTTATTATCATTCTGTTTCTTTTGTGTTTGTTTTGCTAAAGGAACAAATATGACTATATATTTTTTCTGAGCACATGCTCCATCATAACACATAACTTTATATATAATGAAATATATATTATATATTATGTATATTTTATATTAATAAATATATATTTATACATATACTTAGCTACATATACATATAAAAATAAATACATATACATATATACACATATATAGTGTGTCTGTTTTTATATTCAAATAATCAGTATTATGCTTTCAGATTTTGTTTTCTTATTTTATAATATGTATTGTCTAAATGGAGTATATTTCCTTTGCTTTATCTTCTTCAGTGTAAGATTCCATGCCACCATAATCCTGATATCAAAACAGAAGAAAAATATTTCAGTATAAATAGAGAAACAAAATTTCTAGAGAAGACTTTAAGAAATCAAATTCTAAAGAGAATTAAAAGAATAGTACTATATTACAACCAAATAGCATTTATCTTAGGAATGTTAAGAATTGTTTATCATTAGGAAATATTAAATAAAAAGTTGTAAACAATCAAAGCATCTTGACAACACATGCCAAAAAATAAAAAAGAATTTAATAAAATTCCACACACTTCCTAATGATAAGGATAATCTAACAATAAGCTAGCAATTGAAGAAAACTAAATTTAATAAAGGCCGTTAACAAGAAACTTACATAAACCTTATACTTAGTTGTAGAATACTAAAACTATCTCCACTAAGTCAGGAACGAGATAAGAAGACCCATTAGTACTATTATTAGCATTACAATGCAGGTCCAAGGAAGAATCAATAAAAAAAGTTAAATTGATCAGGTAAAAAAACAATGAAACTGCAATCTTTGAAGATAATCTTATACCTGAGGAAACCAGGTAAATCAAATGGAAAACTTTTAAAGTCAGTACGGTAACCAGATAAAATCAACAATAAAAATCAACAGATTTCCTATAACCCATATACATATAATATATTTATACACATATAGATCACAAATATAATTTTTTTTAAAAAATTCAATTTACTGTATCAACAAAGGCCATAAACTAATTAGGAATAATGCTAACACAAATGTGCAAAACCTTAGAGAAATAAACTATAAAACCCCACTGTAGAATATAGAAGAAAATTTGAATAAACAGAAAGACACAGAGTGTTTTTTGAGTCACAAATTGTCCCCTATACACAGAGGGCAAGGGGAGACTAATAAGAGGCAGACCACTCCACATTAGTAGGCGGCAGATTTAAAAAGTAAGGGAACTTACATATAAAGCTTGTCTTGGGTAGCCACAAGATCAGTAAATCTCCACATCTACCCACCAGACTTAAAAGTTTATATAAAGGCCTTAACTGGGTTCAACCATGTATTCAGCCCAGATGGTCTCAACAACACCTCGCTCTCTCAAGGTTATGTTCTTGAAACAGCTCCTAGCATTGGGAAGGGTGGGTAGAACACACATTCCAAGAGCAGGGGAGGGAGTAAGGAGTGTCCAATTGCCCAGGTCCTGCTTGAGGGTCAACTGGTGGTCACATCCTCTCAATGAACTCCTCCAAGAGCATCCCTTAACCTCTCCCTAATTAGTTGACACTGATCATTGAACTCAACAGCTGACTCCTAAGGATATGAGCAAGAACATATAGAACGTTTTTTAAAATGTGAAAAACAACAAGTGGTGAATTACCCTACAGAACATCAAAATTTCCTTTAAAGCTATGGTAAAATGGTAGAGCAATGGCATAAGAATAGGGAAGCCCTGGGGCACCCGGGTGACTCAGTGGGTTAAGCTTTTGACTTTAGCTCAGGTCATGATCTCACAGTGTGACAGTTCAAGCCCCACATCAGGCTCTGTGCTGACAGCTCAGAGCTGCTTCAGAGCTGCTGGAGCAGCTTCAGATTCTGTGTCTCCCTCTCTCTCTGCCCCTACCCTGCTTGCACTCTGTCTCTCTCTCTCTCTCTCTCAGAAATAAATAAACACTAAAAAAAAAATTAAAAAAAAAAAAAGAGAATAGGGAAGCCCACTGGTAAGAGAGAAGAGAGATTTCAGGAACACACCCTGTATACATGAGAATTCAATTCAAGGTAAAGGTTGTATTTCAAAGGATAGAATTTAGAATGCATCGGGAGACTTCAGGTGAAGATGCAGACTAAGCAAATGAAAGAAAACTCACCACGACTACACACCTTACTTTCAATAATTACAATAGCCAGATTTTGTTTTAAGTTTATTCTACATAGCTCAACTTAAAAGCAGAAAAAGAAAATTGTCTGTGGCCAGAAATAAAGAACCTACTTTACTGAATAGGAGTTGAAGCTATGTGACTCAGATAAATGGATTTGGTATATACTTAGGGATTTATGTTTTAATATCTATACCTGCTTTATTAAGAACCAGGAAAGGGTGGCCCTATAAGGAAAATACTGCCTGCCAGTGCAAGATTGTAACTCAAAAGCCTCATGGTTATCGGTGAAAACATAGTAGACCTAGAAGCCTTTCCATCTATAACATTTGACCACCGGCAAGGAAGATGGGGCAGAAAGCAGACCTGTGGACACTGCACTACTGGTGACAAAATGATTGATACTATTCGTGACTGGGCTCAAAACCTCTCAGCCAGGGTACAGGTCTACAAAGCTTATTGGTTTTCCAGTTTGAATGATAGGTCTAGTTCTAATAATCATATTGATAATGAAAAGTCAAAGCAGGAATTTTCTATTTCTTAGTCCCTCGGGTTCCCAAAGATATAGTCAAGCCCTATCTCTTCATCATCATCACCACCCTAGAATACACTGTTAGTGCTGCCACAGTAGATCAGAAGGTTATCTACAAGAATAACTGAAACCTCAGTACTGAATGCCCACATGACATTAATCCTACCACATGAATGGATAAAACCTTGTAAGCACTCCTGACTCCTCTGTTTCCCTTCTTGCAAAGGTGCTGCCTGCCTCCTTTAGCTTATTCATGTCATGTGATCTATTTCTGGACTCAGATGAAATGACATGCCATAGGTATGGTATCTAAGTTTTCTGAGTGTTTACCTAGAGCATGATGAATCCTGGAAACGTGGTTTACCTAGAGCATGATGAATCTTGACCAATGGGAAACAGGGAATGAGAGGATGTTGGGCAGATAAATTCCCCCTCCTTTCTCCCCTCCAAAGACAATCCAAGATTCAGCTTGTCTTTTCCTGCCTTTCAGATAATACCTGTGTGCAACACTCATGCTCCATGACCTGCCAAGTCTCCTCTTACTCTTTGTGAAGCTATAACCACTGCTTTGCTTTGCTTTTTTTCCTTGCCTCATTTCACTTTTTCTCAATCTCACTACCCATGGCTTGTGTTTCTCAAATAAAGAGTTAGTATTTTCAATCCTAACTCTGCCTCTGCTTCTTTAGAAGGCCCAAACTAAGTAGCAAGATTTTTTTATTCTTTCACTTATTTCCTCAAATTTGATAATACCCTGAATATTGGACTGACAGAATTCCAAATCAATCCCCTTGCCCACTTCCCTCTGGCCATATATGCCGCAGTCACAATCATGGGCCAATTATATCATAAATGATTGACTATAGCAGAGTACAGATAAGATATTCATTCTGTTGGTTAAATGTAAACATTCTTTCTGCTGTCTTTTGTGCTGGGTTATCTAAATCTCAATAATGTCTCTGCTGCCTTTGTCACATCAAGACCAACTGAAGCATGCATCAATATAGGTTGGTGCCCCACTAACTTGAAAGTCATCCTCAATTACCAGCCTGCCATTATTGTTCCCTATGGAGAGCCAGTCAAAACCACTGAGAGCTACCTGCATACTGAGCAATGCCACATCTGTGGTTGAGGACCATTTTTCACTGGTACAAAGGTGAAAGGTTAGAGAAAAGGGTTCTCAGGCACATAAAGACATAAATGTTCTAGAATTGTTTCTGAGATGGTTGAAGTCCATAGGACTAAGGAATAAGATGAGTGTCTACCATATTAACTTGTCTCCTGCTAGCTTTTATACTCCTTTGTCTTGAGTTTTAGTTCTCTTCTCTTTACTATCCACAGTAATCCATGAAAGTTATGTTTCTAAAAACAATTTTTAAAGGATAGTACAGAACTTAAATCTTTAACAGGATATATTCTCACTCTTTTAATGTTTATTTATTTTTAAGAGAGAGAGAGAGAGAGCGTGAGCAGGGAAGTGGCAGAGAGAGAGAGGGAGACACAGATTCGAAGCAGGCTCCAGGCTCTGAGCTGTTAGCACAAAGCCGGATGTGGGGCTCAAACCCACGAACCCCAAGATCATGACCTAAGTGGAAGTCAGACGCTAACTGACGGAGCCACCCAGGCACCCCTATAAACTTTCTAAGAATAATTTTTATATTTTACCCAGTTTTGTAAACATACTTCTAGTATTCATTTATACTTAATGTTGTTTTAACTGATTTCAGTGCTCACTGACAGTTTTTTATATCAGTTTCCCCATTCTTAATTTCTTAGAGTGAGTCAGCACTTCTTCAACTCTTTTAAGATATGTTGGATTGATTGCAAATACACCCTTAATTTTCCACCCCCTCCCTCCCTGTATCCATGTCTTCTGTAATATGCTTTTGCAGCTTCTCCCATTAAGAAGTGGTCTGTTTCCTGGGGTGCCTGGGTGGCTCAGCTGGTTGAGCACCTGACTTCAGCTCAGGTCATGATTTCATGGCTTGTGAGTTCAAGCCCCATATCAGGCTCTGTTGCTGACAGCTCAGAGCCTGCAGCCTGCTTCAGATTCTCTGTCTACCGTTCTCTCTGCCCCTTCCCTGCTCATGCTCTGTCTCTCTTTCTCTCTCAAAAATAAACATTAAAAAAAAATTTTTTTTAAAGAGGTTGTCTATTTCCCAATTCTTGTGGCCTTATGACTTACTCTGACTAAATCAATATGGTGAAAGTAATGTTGAATCAATCTGAGCCTCCTCAGAAAGTCTTGTGTTCTTCCACTCTTGGAACTCTGAAACCACCAGCTGAATAAGCCAGGAGTAGCCTGCTAAATGATGAAATGTATGTGGTTCCTTCACCACAGTTGTCTCACCTGATGGCCAGCCAATCATCAGACCTGTGTGTGAGGCTATCCTAGCCCTCTACCAACTCATCAACTGACTGCAGATGCACTAGCAAGGCTAACCAAAACCAACAGAGATAAGTCCAGCTCTACCAAACTACCCACCTGAGCTGTAAACTTGTAAGAAATAATAAATGTTTGAGGCTTTAAAGCTCTAAATTTTAGGGTGATTTAAGCATCAATCACTAACTGATACAAAAGATAATAGGGTGACATTTTCTGAGACTTTGCGTACCTTGGAATATGTTTATATCTCTTTTACTTGACCACCAACCTAATTCACATTTAAAATTCTTGACTTATGAGGGGTGCCTGAGTGGCTCAGTTAATTGTCCAACTCTTGATAATTGTCTCAGGTCATGATCTTGCAGTCGTAGGACTGAGCGCCACATCAGGGTCTATGCTGAGTGTGGAACCTACTTGGGATTCTCTCTCCCTCTCTCTCTGCCCCCCATCAAAATAAATAAATAAACATTTAAAAAGAATTTGTGACTTATGAAGTTCTTGTCTCAATAGTCTGTATACATTGCTTTACTACCTTCTGGCATTATACTTTGCTGATTTGTAGTCTTTTATATGCCTTTATATTTCATGTCTGAATGCTTATGATAATTTTATTTATCTATATAATGAAACATCTTTCCATGATTTGGAATTTTGTCAACTTTTCCTCAAACATAATGAGTCCTTTTAATCTGTATGCTGAGAAGTATTTTTTCAGTGATATCTTTTACTATCACTTCTATTCAACTATTTATTCCTCACTTAAATATTCATTTAAAGCCTTTCTCTTCACTGTATGTCCTCTATCAACACTCTTTTCACAATATTTAAAACTCTTTAATTTTTGCCTCTGCATTATGGGAAAAATTTATTAAATTTGCCTTCATATTACCATTCCCATTATTGATTTAAACATTTTTTTACTGTTTTAATTCACTTTTGAGAGAGAGAGGGAGAAACAGAGCATGAGCGGGGAGGGGCAGAGAGAGAGGGAAACACAGAATCCAAAGCAGGATCCAGGCTCTGAGCTGTCAGTACAGAGCCTGATGAGGGACTCAAACTCATGGACCACGAGGTCATGACCTGAACTGAAGTCAGACCTTAACCTATTGAGCCACCCAGGTGCCCCCCATTATTGATTTTAAATCGACATTCTGCTCTTTTTCCAATATGGATTTTAGTCTGCTCTGTATTTTTAATTGCTATGTAATCTTTTCTCTTCCCATCCAGCTTCATCTTCATCTCGAACTATTGACTTTTAAGTTCATCTGATCATCTTTTCTGCACAACTTGTTCTCTTTTTATAGCTTTCTGTTCCTGGTTTATAGATGTCATAGCTTTATAAATGTTATTGTAGACTCTGGTTTTTTTTCTAAATCTTTTTCTAGCTTAAGGGTTAATCATTTAAAGATATTTCTATTCCTCTGAGTTATAATGGTCACATAACATTACTTTTATTCTGAAATAGTTTTGCATGTTGAGCAATACCCCAGCTATCATTGAGGTCTGTTCTTGTTTTTCACTTTACTCCTCATGGAATGAAGAAAGATATATCTATGTTTGCCAATACACTAGGATTGTGGTTTAGCTTTAGTACAGCTTATTATAGTTAGAAGGCATATTGATGTACATAGCATTTAACTCAATTTCCAGGGCTTAGAGATATTCTTCTATTATGTCTCTTCTGGATTTTAGTGAAATCATTAATCACTTCCTATTTCTGCTACTTGATTCTTTGATATTGTGGACCATCAAAGTATTGGAATTACTTTTGTTTTGGCCTCCCCTCCAATAAAGCCTTTGTACATATTGAGACTATATCTCCAATAATACAAAGCAAAACTCTATGTCACCTCCCTATACCCAAATGCTCATTTCTTGTCCTGTTCTCTAGAAGTTTCAGTATCTAAATCAATGCATAAAAACAAGGATTAATGACACAGGTGGACATAGGAGGGGAGAGCAACATGCTTATATAGGGGCATAACGACCCTAATCAGAAAAGGTAGACAGTGAGAAAGGGCTGATGATGGGTTTAAGTTCCAGATGGCAAAATAGATAGTGTCGATAGTCACTTCAGCCCCATTTTTCTTGAATAATAGAAAATATTCCCAGAAGCTGGAACCAGATATGCTATAGCTTACTTTTAAGGGTATTTTCAGTTCTTGGTCTTTCTGTGTGTCATGGTGGGGTGGGGCAGAGGACGGTATTGTAGGAAGATGGGGGCTGACTGTGCCTTTGGAACAGACACTGCAAAGAAAAGTAGGAACTAAGTCAAAGAATCCTTGATATGTACATTTCAACTCAGAAGTTTCTACCTTACCATGTCTCCTCAAAATTCAGTTTTTATTATTCATATAGGCTTATATAGATCTGTCAAGAATCTATTGAGATTAAAAACTCTTGAAGTTGACAGTTACTTGATATGCTCCAAAGAAAAATTAAGATAAATTCAACCTCAAATAAGAGATATTTAGTATTTTTGTTAATACTTTATTTTTTAAGTAATCTCTATGCCCAGCATGGGGCTCGAACTTACATCTCCTAAGATCAAGAGTTGCATGCTCCACCAATCGGGCCAGCTAGGTGCCCCAGGAGTTAGTATTTTAAATACACATAAATACTATGACTATATATTGAAGTCACTGAAATTACACATATGTTATGAATAATACTAATTGCTGCTAGCAAAACATTTTTGTTCCATTTGGGCTTGCAAATCAGCAGAGAGTCTGTTAAAAATTAGTGTAATAACATAATGTTTCTGAAATATTACCAGATGTCTTTTTTATTTGCAGAAATTCTTTTTCCAAACACTGAAGCTGAGGCATTCAGTGCTTCAGAAGAAGGATAGAGATGGCCAAGAACAATGAACGAATTGTCCAACATTGACTTTCAAAGCAAACTTTCTAAAAAAGCACATGGAGAAACAGTTCCTTTCATTTGCCAGAATCAGGCACTGGAGGGAGAGAAGCTCCCTGAATCCAGCAGTGTCCCTTTATGTATGCAGAATTAGACCTGTGGCCTAAACCAGTTGGGTTTCTGTCATGTGACGGAAAAAGAATCCTTACCCATGTATTGCTTTTTTTAATGTGTTAAATGCTAACCTCAAAAGTCAAGTATATAATACCAGAGTCTAATTGTAAGGGCAATGAACTGAGTCCTGGGTTTGAAATTAAGAACGCCAAATTGTATATCTCCTTCCAACCGACTTTCAATGTTCCGACTGAGCAATCCATCATTTGGCTACTTCTATTTTAATGGATTGTACCTAAAACCCTTTTCTTTGAAGTCCTTCCTAGCTCTGGATGAAAGCACAGTCTTAAGCTTAATCCCTTCCATCTATTAATATGATTTTTTTTTTGCAACGTACTCAAAAATTAGAGTATAATACTCTCACCTCCTTTACTCATTTAATTTTGGCATAATACGTCTATTTTCCTGCTTGAAGATTTGCTCTTTCTGGCCACATTGGCACCAGCTGTTCTACATGATGATGCCCAGAGAGACTGGGAATTAGATCTGTTTACCTTGCCCTGAAAGCCCCTCTTCTAGCAGAGCATGCATTTGTCATTGTGCTCCATTTTAGCATCCACATCCGTTTAGCAGGACTTCTAACTTGGTAGAAGCTAGAAGCAGCCAAGTTTCACTTGCATGTTAGCTTTTCATTTGCAACATTGATTCTTTTGACTCAAATTTACTGAACAGGTATTGTGCCTTTTGTTCCAAGGGCCTACTTTCCCTGTCACCCTCCTAATTAGGTAGAGGCCTACCTGAGTTTCACTTTGTGTCAAGTGCTCTGCAAAGGAAATGTTACAGATGGATTCAGGTCTACTCATTTATTCATTCAAGAAACATTTATTTAGTTCCTGAGGATAAAGAAAACAAACAGACGAACAAAGGACAGTCTTTCTCTTGGGTACTTCACAGTCTAGAGAAGAAAACATAAAAATCATTGATTACAAGGAGTTACATGGCTATAATATAGATTTAATATTGAAGCTTAATCCTTAAATTCTTTGGCATTCATTAATGATAATGTTATCAGCAAAATAGATGATTATAATTTTTAAACATGTTCAGATCTGGTAAGGTGTTGAAATTTCTGGTTTCGAATGACATTTCAATCCTGAATCACTTACCTTCTTGGGTTCTGTTCTCTCTATAAAATGAGAAAACTAAGCAAGATGCCTTCCAACTGTCTATCTGGCCACCACATGCGACAAATCCACAATTATCAAAGCTGTAGAAAAAACTCTCCTCCTAGTTTAAACTGCGACCTGTCAATAATGTACTTTTGAACACATGGCTTTGAAGTTCTGATTTGCTGCCAACTTGCCTAGCTGTATTTATTTCCTCTCAAGTTGAACTATCAGAGTGGGAATTAAAAATTGGACACATTACCTTGGTGATCATACCAAATTCCTGTGAATCAGACCAATAGCCATCTGGCAGTTGAGTGTGTTTGAAAACACTGCTAAGCTTGGGGAAGGGCCCTTACTCAGGCTTCTGACTACCAGTATGGAAGCAGATTCTCTTTCTGACTGGAATCCTTTGTGGGGAGGAGGCTTTGTGCTTGGAAAGCCTGTAGTTGTGGCTGTGTGGTGTGGGTATCACTTAGCTCCTAGAAACATGGCCTGTGAAATATACAGTGCGAATATTGTAGCCATGCCTTGCTTTTTTTACCCCAGCACCAGTTGCGCTCAATTCATTTGTGATGCGTGTGTGTACCTGTCTTAGGTTTCTTTAGCCTGTCCTTGGAAGGAAGGAAGGTCTGGTCTGTGAACACCCCCTTCCCCACAGATGATTAATTTATACACATTGGCATGGAACAAAGCACCATTCGTGGAGAAGAACTAGTTCATACTTTGAGAACTGTCATTAGAAGCATCAGAATTATTTATTTGTAACCATTTTATATGAAGCCATTTTGGAAGAAGTGGGGAACCCAGGATAAATGGAACACTAAAGATTTCTCATGGTTTCTGAATTAGTATCAAATTTACTTAATTGTGTTAATGCATTGGCATTTTTATCTTACATGATTATTTATTTTACATCGCTAAAATTTCTTGAGCATAGACCTTAAGTCAGGCATGGTAATAAATGTTGTGCATGCATTAATTCATGTGACTCACATAATAAACCTTAGAGTTATGGGAAATCAGTTCTCCTACTCTAGATAGAAGAAAATCAAGTGGAAAGAAAGCTTGGAGAGGAACTTCCTCAAGTCTCTGCAGGTATAAGTAGTGGAACTAAGACTTGGTGTTGTGTCTGTTTGACTCTGAAAAATATTTTCCTAAGAACTAACATACATCTTCACTCATGTTGGAGTCTTTGGAGTCAGACCACAGGAGTTCCAATTTTGGCTCTACAATGTACCACATGGATGGCACTAGAGAGGTTTCTTAAATTCTCTGTGCCTCAGCTCCCTTGTATGTAAATTGAGAGATAATAAAATGTAACCCATAGGGTGGGTGAGAAGGAAATTAAGTACTTACAAAGCATTTAGTTCAGTGCCCAGAATATAGTAAACACTCAACAAGTGGTAACTATTTAAATGTTTATTCATTCACCATAGCACAGGCTGAATGAAGGAAAATTGAGCACTTTGGGGGAGATAAAGATAAATATGTGGTTTCTGTATGTCTAGGGGAGAAAAGAGACATGTAATTAAGCAGTTTAAGAAAAGGCAGACAATGAGGACAAATAGAAAGAGGCTCAAGTGAAAAAGACAGTCTATCCAGTGGAGGATTCTGAGACACCTTAATGAACAGACAATATTGGATCAAAGTATATGGAGCATCTCCTGGGTATGCTCTAGATATACTGGGACCAAAGAAGAATCTGGTGGTGTTTTATGGCCACAAATCAGATTATAATATCATAAAGAACATCTTTGCTTCCTCCCAAATGCTCCAAAGCATATGTGTTCTTTTTTTCTTAGTGTCAGTGCTCACATTGCCACACCCAAGCGATCAGTTTGGATATAGCTGTGTAAGCACACCGCACTGCACACTCTCCTCTCCCACCGTCCTAAGTCCCCAGCACTTTGTACATCATTTCTTTCTGTAAGAATTTGAAACTAAAGAGAATTTTGTAAGGATAAAGGCCCATATGGAAGGTCAAAGAGGTCCACATATGCCATATTGAATCTTAAGAGGTATGCCAGGATGGATAAATTATTTGTTATATACTCAAAATGATAATCATTCTTTTGAGTCATTCTTAGTAGTTCTGGAAGATTTAGCAATTGACCACTCAACCCTCTCTTAATGCCACATTTGTATTTTCAATGGCTTGACACTTCACTTCAATGATTCACTCCAAGCTAAAATGTTAAAATCTGAGTTGGTGATTTCTCCCTCTCAACTAGCTCCTGCTCCTCTTTCCTCTATGTCCATAGATAGTCCACCATTTTCCTAGTTCTTTAGAGTCTAAACAAGTACTGCCCAAGAGAAATATGTGAGCCACACATGTAATTTTACATTTTCTACTAGTCACATTAAAAGTTTTTAAAGAAACATGTTAACCTTTAAATGTTGTATTTAACCCAAAATATATAAAATGTCAGCATTTTAACATGTAATCAATATAAAAATTAATGAGATATGTACATTCTTTGGTGAAAAATTATTAGAAGTCCAGAGTATATTCTACACTTACATGTCGATTTAGACTAGCTATAGTTGAAGTGATTACTAGATACATGTGGCTGTGGCCACCATATTGGACAATGCAGGGCTACACCTTATAGTTACCTTTCATTCATTATCCCTCACCCTCCATATCCAAACATTTACCACGTCTCTGCAATGTCTGTCATACCTATCTTGCCACTTCCACTTACCACATTATTTCTTTATCTACCAAGCGCCTTACCTCACGTATCCCCCATCTATTCTGTTTCCTTGTTCCAATCCATCAAATAAACTACTACAAGACTAACTGTCCCAAAGTGCCACCAAAAAACCATCAATCATTCCCCATTACACCAAAGAGTATTCAAATGCCTAAGCCTGATGCTCAAAACCCTCCACAAAATGCCCCCTAATCATTTCATAATCTCATGTTTCATTGCTTCCCTTGTTTCAGCTAATCCAGTCTACAGATTGTCCCCCAATCATACCCCCAAATTCCTAGTTCTGTCCCTTTGGTCATTGACCCCCTTCTTCTGCCTATTAAAAGTTTACCTTTTCTTCAGAGTTGTTTTTGAGCTCTACTTTTTCATTAATACCTGCCTGTTCTTCCCAACTAGATGGGATCTCCTCATTCTCTCACAGGACAATCCTGTATTTTCCATGCAATTTAGGTAAACCTATCTTGACTTAGAATCTGGGATATATTTTTATTATCCTTTCTATATTTTTGCCTACAGGGCAGGATAGTATCTTTAAAACCTCAGTATCCCAGGTAGCTCTCAACTGGTTTCATTTACTCAATAGCTAGCTAAGAGAAGCAAATCTCTGAGATCCATTGGTGGCAGTAAGCAAAAATGCAGGAACCCAAATTTTTGAAATAGCTTCTCATTATCCAAGCAACGAAAGATACCCACAAAAGCAAAATATTTAATGTGATAAGTGTTTCCTATAGAGTTGGACTGGGAGTCTAAGATTAAAAGTCAATATCTACCCTATAAGCTGAGTTGTTGTGGAAGGTACTGGATATGAGAGAAAAGGCTAGACCCATTAATGAACTGATTTCATAATTTATATATAAAATGTACATTTTCTCACCTTGCCTGGGAGCATTCTTCTAATACTGTAATCTTCATTTGGGCTTCCCCCAGGTAACATCAACCTATATATGCAGAACCATTAAGCCTAGGGTTTCGTTCTTTTTATAAGACACAAGTTTATAAAGCAGCAGGCCAGCAGTACATAAAGAAACATACAAGTTTCTTCAAAAGAAATCAAGCCAATGAAAATAAATTGTGAAGTACACAAGCGAGAGAAGCAATCATTCCAGCCCATTTGTCTGAAAGGGACTCACACTCTTAGAGCAAATTCAAAGAAGGAAAAACAACACTAAGTTTTTGGACCCATGCCCAGGATCCTTTTCTTCTAAATATGGAAATAGATATTTAAGTCCCTGGTGCATTCATACCCACTTTCCAGGTTGCTTCTGTGATTCTGCCTCCCCACAACATGACTGTTTCTTACCCCCAGGCAGAAAGCTCTCTCCATCTGTGCGAACTACATCAATTCAATTCCATGTAATTATGCAGGCATCCAGGAAAGTGGACATAATTCAAATCAGAGACAGTGAACTATTTAGTGTTTTATATTTTTTTTCTAGTTCCTAATAGCCTATCAACTACAGCAGAAAGAAGAGTTTAGAGTTGGCTTATTTTGAAAGCTAAACAGAGACAACCGTTGCTGGTGCATTTAGTCTCTCAATTATTTAATGTCAATGGTGAACATTTCCTTGGAGAGTTCCACATGAGGAGTTTAGCTTATGTGGGTTTTTTTTTTTTTTGAGAGAGAGAGAGAGAGAAAGAGAGAGAGAGAGAGAGAGAGAGAGCACAAGCAGGGAAGAAGGGCAGAGGAAGAGAGAAAGAATCCCAAACAGACTCCACACTCAGTGCAGAGCCTGATGCAGGGCTTCCTCCCACAACCCTGGGATCACAACCTAAGCCAAAATCAAAAGTTGGACACTTCACCAGCTGAGCCACCCAGGGGCCTCTAGCCTATGTGTCTTTTATAAAAATAGGGCAGTCAGGATAAGGTTCCATTGTAAGGAGACAGTTTCCCTTTTCACAGTAACTACAAACCCAGGTGTTCCTCGTTTCCACAAGGACACCATGTTGACACTTGAGTCACTACATCCTTTGATGGCAAAATGAGCCACTCTATGAGGTCCCCTTCTCTTCTGACAGGCCACAGCTGGCTGGTGACCAGTGGAAATGGCCTGGAGCACCTTGGGAAGGATTTTCCTAGGAGAAAGACCAGAAAGACCTACCAATGAGGTCAGGTGAGGGTGAGGTTGTCTTAATCTGATAAATAAAAAATTGTCAACTATTTTGTATCACAAATTGATGAGAAGGAACTATAAGACATATATGTGTGTATATAAAACTTCCATATTTGGCTTCCTCATAAACTATAGAAATAACTACAACTACAGTTGGTCAAAGTGGTGCTATATTCTACTTGTCCATATGAACATAGGAAATAGATTGATAGGACTTCTTTTCCCTTGAGAGGAGTCATGGTAATTCAATATAATTTGTGTTTATACAGCACTGTTTACAAATATTTCTACTTATAAAACTCATGGGGCCATAGCAAAAGTATCTTCCAGATAAGTGAAAGTTTGGGAGTGGGTCTCACATTACGGAATATATATTTAACTCAGAAGACTCATATCAAAGAATTTTATGAAAATAGTCACAATATGAAGACATGGGGCTGGGATGATTTAACTAAGGCTTTATAAATATTTGTCTTGGTAGAGCTTGCCATGTGTATTAATTTTGGGGATAGCAATCAGGTCACAAATAGAGGACTTGGGCTGGAGGTAGGGTAGAATGATGGGGAGATATAATGTCAGGAACAGGGAACAGGAAAAAAGATGAAAAAAACCTATTTTGTGGTGGGTCTTTGTTTTGAGGTTAAAGTTGTCCTTACTCAACAACTCCGCTATATTCATGCTTCTCAATATGGCTTGAAATTCTCATGTAGATTCCAAGCTTCCTGAGAGAAGCATTCTGAGTTACTCTTTCTTTTACTTTTTTTATTTAAAATTTTTTAATGTTTATTCATTTTTGAGAGAGAGAAAGACAGAGTGGGAGTGGGAGAGAGGCAGACAGAGGGAGACAGAATCTGAAGCAGGCTCCAGGCTCTGAACTGTCAGCAAAGAGCCCGATGCCACCCTTTCTTTCATTTCTTTCACTTCTTAATAGGTTTTTAAAAACCCCATCTACCTGCAATCTGTGGTTCGCGTGTATATATTTCTGTGTGTGTGTATGTGTGTGTTTGTGTGTGTGTATGTGTTCCATAAACTTTCAAATAGGAAAGAAAAACATAACCATCTACTTTTGGATTCACAAATAGAGCACACGTGGAAAAAATGCATTTATTTATGAAAGAAAAAGCTAAGAGTCACTTGGACAACATGATTCATTACCACCAAATATATACTGGAAACTGTCTGATGCCCTTATATACTATATAAGGTTGTTTTTTGACTCCTGGAAGAGATCAACTGGATCTTTATGTTACCATCTTAGATGTGTCCATCTGTTTGTGCTTAAGTTTCTAACACACACGTAAGTCTCTTTTATTTATATGGGTTGGTTGTTCCTGGGTTGCTCAAATAACTATACATTTCATCAATCCATCATCTTGCTGGATATACACGAAAAATGTTGTGTTCTTGGAAATACCTTACACTTGGGCTTTGATGTCCCACCTAAGTCAATGGGTTATAGGGAACTTCACAATCACTGGTTCGCAAAATTGATTAATAAATACCAGCTCCCAAGAGAAAGAGAAGAAATCTACCTTCCTTGTGTGTTCCACCTCTCCTCCCCCTAACAAACCTCTGGAGAACTGATGGGGACATCTGTTGCCATTCTAGTCTAATGGGAAATTATCTTTGACTCTGAGACTGATACCTACATTGTTTGAATAAGGCCTAAACTAGAGTGAGTTCTGTCACATGTTCTTCTGACTCATGCTACCTAAAAACCATTTTGAGGCCAAATTTAGTGAAGAGAACTTGCCAGAAGATTAGGACTGTCTTCCAAATACTTAAGCAAATTTTGTGTTGAAAGCAAACTGCTGAAGAAATATAACCATATGCTTTTAAAATGAGGCCTCTGCAATCGAGGGACATAAAGCAACTGCCACATGCTCATGACCTCCCCCTCCCCCCACTTAATAAGGCACCTTTATTTCACCAGAAATAAAATTTTATTAGTAACGTGTCAAATATGATTTAAAATACAGTTACCTTTCTTCTTCCTCTCAGTTTAAAAAACAATCCAATAAAAACTCTAAATCATGACCCAGATATTTTTAAATGTGAAAATGACATAGTTTAGATTATGTAACAGACGCACAGTTTCCCAAATAAATGTTGTAGAACACCATCTGCTTGATATTTGGGTGCATTCCCACAGAACTAAATTTCTGCTTCTTTACCCTTCATTAATGGTGTATAACAAATTTATGACAGCATTATTTCACAATAGCTATATCCACAATTTATGACCAAAGGAGAGCCTGACAAAATCACTTGGCATGCTCAAATTAGACAATTTATGCGACTCATTGACACCAACCCTCCACCGACAACTGAAGAGGAACAATGAGTCCGTAACAAGGGGAGGACCTCTCATGGAATAAAGCTCAATAAAGAGTTCAAAACAAGAAGCTGAAGATCCAGGTGCCATTTTCCAGCTTATGTTTCTCAAATTCTTCAGGCCATGCATTCACCTACAAGTTTGAATTTAATATAGAATGTTTTTATAAGGTTTTCTCACATTCGGCCAGATAAGAAATTGCCAAATTCTTCTTAACTGTCAACAACATTTCATCTTTGTTCTAGTGTTACCAAATACAGCTCACTTATCTGGGTATAATCAAGGGGGGGAAAATCAAGAAGAGAAATTTACCATATGTCATTTTTTGGCTGATAAGAGTGGTACATGGCTATGTCCGTGTCCCTTTTTTGCACTTGCTGCAGATAAAATCTATATGAGAAATCATTTTGTGTGTATTTTGCTGTATAAAATATTACATTTGTGGCCAATTTTGGAACCAGTTTATGGCATTTACTTTTTATCTTTCATTTCTTTGGATTAACAACTTCTATAGAAAACAGACACGAACATGTATTCTTTGAAAGTAACCAGAATACAGGCTTGCTTCTCAAAGTGATGTACGGCCTCATTATTCAAAGAGTAGTTGGCAGACAAGGAAGCACCCACATCATCTAGGAGACTTGAGAAATACAGAATCTCAGGCCCTGTCCCAGACCTACTAAAAGGAATTTGTATTTTAACAAGATCTCCCGGGACTTACGTGCTTGGGAAGGGCTAGTGTAGAGGAATGGACTTTATCTACCCAACTATAGAATAATCCCTGGGAAAAGACAGAATTACTCTAAGGAAAATTTTGTTCAAAATGTTCAACTACGAATGTAACAACTTTGAGACATGATCCACTTAATAAAAAAACAAAAAACAAAGACAAAAACACCTGAAACATGTCACATTGCTGATGTGCAGAATGAAGTTCGCGAATGGGAAGATGCTTAAAATTCCAAAATTACATAAATGATCATGAACTGCTTGAATTAATCACACACAATCTTTCATTGTTTCCAACTCCAGGTATTTTCTTTAGCAAAACATACACAAGTGATAACTATTACATTGAACCCTAGAAACATGAAGAATACCTTAGTAGTCAATTATTCAATGACTAAGTACAATAGTTTTATAAATTGTATCAAGAAACTGATGAATTCTAGGTTGATATACTTTGGAAACCCTTTCTCAAAAGAGTTCAACCAGTACTGAAAATTGTTGTCTTCTTCCAAGGATCTTTGAGCAAACACATTATCAATGCTGGGAGGGTGGGGAATGGGAGGGCGCAGAATTAGAACCATAACCACTGCTTACAGCCAACTGCAAAATCTGGAGTGATTCAGGGTGGAGGGAAAGAAGATGGCTCCATAGCTGGTGTTAAGAAATCCAGAGGTGCATTCAAGCAGTTCACCAGCACAAGGCAAATCGAAGAAAGCTGCCCTTCTAACTTTGACCACAATATACACAACTCTTAGGCTATGATTTCCCAATTCTGCTTCTCCTTCAAGTCTGTCCTTCACTTTAATATTAGCCTGATTTCCCCTGTAAAAGAACAGGAAAGCTAGAGAAGCAGGAGAGAAGGAATTCTTCTGTACTTCCACCTGTCTCCCCACCTCTCCTACAATCCCTGTGCTCCAGGAATAAGCCAAGGCCAGCCTCACTTCCTCTCACAATAGTGGCTTTCTGTTATGCTTCCAAGCATAAAATATGTTACAAAGTAGAATGTACATTGCTTCCACTCTAAGATCTAAATGAGTAGACCTTCCCTTCTCCCTGTGCATCTTCTTAGCTATAAACCCCTTTGGAGACACACATTTGATAATCATCCTATAGTCCAGAAAGGAGAAATGTAGGTGTTCCTCTCACTACTTCTAAAACAAAACCAAACATCTCCAAGTTTCTCCTTCATCAGTGAACTGCTTGAGCAAAGGGACTGTGTATTCTTCACCTCTGCATATCCAACCCTGGCACAGTGTCTGGCTCATAGTAGTTGCTTAATAAATGGTGGGGACGTAGACTTTTTTCCCAAGTCCTCTAGCACTTAATTTGTTAAACCTTGGGTTGCACATTTTAAAAGCTGATCATACGTATGAGCTTATCCATGTATATACAGGCTCACCATCAGTCTTTCCCCTAACTTACTTTCTGTTTTTTTCCTTTATTCATCTACCCAGGGAACTCAGTTTAAGAGTTATTTCACAGTCACATCACATTTCAAATAATATACGCTGAATAAAATCTAGTCTTACACATCATTGATGAATGAAAGAAAATATCAATATATTATGGCTACCATTTTTGGAAGTGTACAGAGACACCGGGAAGCAAAAATAAGTATAGCAAGTAAGCAACCCACCCTCACAATGAAACAACTTTCCCTTTAACTTACTAATAATATTTTTTTCATTTTTATGCCCCCCCTTTTTCCTTCCTCATCTCTTCATTTTCCTCTCCTCATTTTTTTTAAATTGTCTTCTTCTTTACTAGGCCTTCAGGCCATTTGAGCACCTACAAGAATGATCAATATTACCAAAGGCATTCAGATTTCTCATCCTGTCTTTCTTATCTAAGGATGGCTTTTGTTACCAGAGAAAGGATGTCCAGGTTCAAAAAAGTTGAAACTGGTCTCTCACCTTTTGCTTCTCCCATAATACAGCATGTGGGATGGGGTCAACAAAGCAGGTCTATATAGAGTCTCTCTCTATATCAGTTTGCCATGGTAAAATGACAGCAATCTATTGGTCGACTCAGGCAAGTTTACATCATTTAAATACAAATTGTTATTTTTTAAAAAGTCAAGATAACATTAGTCCACTCATTATCTATGAATTGTTTATTGGACAAGAGATTAAATGCTCTTAAAGATAGTTTTAAATAACTTGTTTTGAAATCAACTTTAAAAAAAAAAACCATATTCACAAATACCACTGGCTTCTAAGACATTTCCTTGTCTACATGAGTGTATAGATCAGAGAGCTCAGTTAATGATGTCACCAAATAAAACAGACTTTACATCTGTTACTGGTTCATTGCCCAAGAGCTGTTACTTTGTTTAAGTTTTGTGACATACCCTAACTATTATAATTTCACACTTTCTTGGTAATTTTTTCCGTCCTTCTCTTTTCTATTCCAAAGTTGCATTTCTATCCTCAATTTCAGTATGTGCCAGCTTTATAAGTCACATCTATTCACACTGGTGTATTTTTCTTATAGACACTGTCCTAAACCAAATGTTTTTTTCAGTAAAAAAAATTAAAACTGTTAGAGAGCTAATTCTATTTTTAAATTATATGTGGTATAATCATCCCATCTAATTTGGAGCCTATTCAAATTAATATCCTCTTTGTTTAAGAAACCTACATTTTAAAAGAAGTGTTGTTAGAAATAAGATATTTTATAAACAGTGAAATAAAGTTTTTGAACTTTGGTGCCAAATTTTATCCTTAAATTAATTTTTAAATATTTATTTTTGTTTCAAAGCTATCCTACCATTCACACAAAATTGCCTTTAAAAATTAGCCTCAATTATAATTTTTCAGTTTTTTCTAAAGTATTTTCTACAAATTCTAATTGAGCAATTAAAAACAAACCTGATACTTTTATCAGTTATAGATCTATAGAATCTTCAACAACACATGCTAATTAGGGTGCCAATAATCTTTATACCAAACACATCCATGTGACTCACCTGATGATTCATTAGAAGGAACAAATAGTAAATCAAAACTAAGAACAAAATTGTCCTGAATAAAAAAAGGACTTCCTGGTTACAAGACGGCGTTCAACTAGGGAAGGTACAATGTTGACAAGTCACCATAGTTAGATTTGTGAAAACATACGATCACCGAAGGCCTGTAGTATCTTTGTTTAAAGCAGTGTCCTTGATTATCACTATTATGTATAAAGTGCTGTGAAAGCACATTAGTAAGCACATAGTTCCAAAACCCTTTAACAATGTTCTTCTGTGTCCCGTGGAATCCTTATTTTAGACTCTTACCTTCATTATCATAGTCTCTCTAACACTCATCTTTGGGTCTTTGGTATTTTCTTGAATATACCTTTGGCACCTAGTTTTCCCAATCTGTTTTATCTGTTAATGACAGTTCTTTGAATTATATGCTCCATAGGACATGACTCTGGACACTGAAATCAGACATCTCACTCAAACCTCAAAGAACGTTATGAACCACTTCAAATAATTTCAGGAAACTATCCAACTTGTTAAATAATTATCTTTCAAATTGCAAAATATAGGGACTTATCTAAACTTCACCACCAAAAGCATTCTGATACATTTTGTCAAATAGTGAATGGTCAACTATTATACAAAAATCAGTGCAAGTTTTGTCCAGGCAGCCTTAAAAGTACTCTTCGATGAAGAAATAACATCATGTAGAATTTCTGTGGTTTTCACTAATTTTTGCAGATAAGATTTTTTTTAATTGTCAAGCTATTAAAACAAATTGACCTGCCTACCCTTTTCCTGAGCTTCACAGCCTGTAACAATGACATCATAAATAAAATTTAAACCCTTAAGACCAACCACAAATTTTAAATGACCTCTAGAACTCAGAGATAAGCCCATCTGCAAGGCTCATTTTAATAAATTTTACTTTAAAAGATAAATGTCTATCAAGCCAAAAGTATAAAACAAAACAAAAAAAATGGATCAGTTTGGAGTAATCTGGTTGTTACATTCAGCAGTTAAGTTGCAATATGTTTGCCTCATCTTAAATTGCCACGAACCATAGAAGGAGAATGGTGTCAAACAATTATTTGGCACAATGCTTGACATGCCAAAACTTTTCAGAAAGAGCCTATCTTCCCCTCATCATTTACGGAAAAGTAAATTCATTCCACCCTTAATATTCAGGGATCCTGCATTGTCAGTTCAGGGTCACATTTTGTCACTTTCCACTAGGAATGGCAGAATTTGGAAACGGGGGCTTAAAAGTTTAAGTTCACATGAGACCTTGACATAGGTCCCTTTGTACACATCATCTTATCTTTAAGAAAAAAAAACATAAAAATCTTTGCCTTTACAGCACTTATTTGCTGCTTTATAATATGTGGACATAGCTTCAATTTGGACGATACTAAGGACTGCCGGGTTCTTTCCACTCAGTTCAGCGTGCATGCCATCTTTGATCTCAAGTGCACTGGTAATTAGTGCCTTGTTTCAATATCTTCACTAAAACAGGTCAGGCATTTAGAAACAAAGTATCAATGAACTTAACAGTTACTTTAATTCATTTTATAAATAAGCAACTGAGAATTTTGCTCCAAGTGGCTGCTAGTGTAGCCCATCCCATAAATGGCATTCTCCGAAGCATAAGGCACAATATGATATGAATGCAGCTCTTCATAATAAAGAGACTGAGAACAGCATTCCTGTACCATGAACTTCAGCCGTTTTCTTGTATCAGAATAAGCAGTCTTATAACAGGGAGCTTCTTTAAAGTATTCATAGCTCTCTTTCTCCGTCTCTAGATGTATCTTCCTCAGCAAATTGTTAATTAACACAGACCTTCTTAAGTAGGTTTCTGGGTCTTCAAGAAACCTGAGCTTCTCCAGAGAAAGTTTGAGAATGCAAGTCCTGTCCTCAGGCAATATCAGGTGCTGGAAAGCAAATACATC